>NW_017259576.1:1724896-1762993 GCF_001594045.1 Atta colombica | reverse complement strand
AAATAATGTTTTGATTAAAAAAACACTATCTTTGTCGCTTGAAATATTAGGTATAAAATAATATTGGAGATTGTTGTTTTTATATTATTAATTGTTAGCTCGAATAATTTCGTTCGACACAAAGAGTCGAATTCGGTTATCGACATCTCTTGACGTTTAAAAGTCCATTACAGATAGTAGTTTGTTTTACATCAAGTAATATATAACTCTTCTATAAGTATAATATTGTAAAAACACATCATTTTTTGATAATGTAAAACTTAAATGCTCCAGATAGATAATTAATGAGATATAAAAAGATTTTAACTCGTCCAAAAAAATTATCAATTATTTTATTCTCAATTAAATGTTACTTATTATTAATTATTTTATTTATCTTTATATGAAAGGTTTCTTAAATTCGCAAATAGCAAAAGAAATAAAAAGCTGGAGAAACAAAAAATGTTAATAATATAGAGGACTATAATAGCGGTACCTAATATTAATTAATTATTATGCTCCCAAAATGATTCGAGCAACGATGGTGCAACGCTCGGCAAGTGAGACGCGTGTACGGTACGCCTAGATATTTATTCGACCGGCGACCTGGCTTATTCGGCTTCGTGGTCGGTAATTCACACGAACCCGATGATCCACGCGAGCGGATTGCTTTCTCGATTGTCAGGAGAAGATTTGGAATGGCCGGCCAAGAGGGCCGCGACTTCTTCCCTTCGCCGATTATCGGTGGGGGGAAGGTCGAAGAAGGCCGCAGCTGAGTTAGATCCGGTCCGCGCACAGTTGAAGGCAGTTGAATGCACGGTGTGCATACCGGGCGGCGATATAGGTCCGGCGATGTCGTTATTCTCCCCCCCCCCTCCTCCTCCTCTTCTCCCCACTTTATTCCCTTCCTTTTCTCCCCTTCCACGTTCGCGGTCTTGTTACTCCACAAATCTGCAGTTGGCAACACGTGTATCTTTCTCTCTCTCCTTTCTGATCATCGCCGATAGAACTCTTTGTCTCCAAAAGGGAAATATTCCGATATCGAAACGGAAATCAGACTCTTTTTTAAAAGCTCTTTTCGCACGGAGATCAGTTTCTTTATAGGTCGGTTTTTTATTGCTAAACTGCTTTATTAGAACTCTTTCTTTCTTGATTTTGCCAAATCAAATGTATACTTCATTTTGAAAAGTGTGTACTTCCAAAAGTATACACTAGTTCAGCCACAGATATATAAACTTTTTATATCGGGAAATCGCGTAGTTTCTCGCGATTCTTGTCGATAATCGGGAGAAAAGAGGAGGGATGATGTGTTTTGACAATTCAGGTTGTCATAGAAAATGAATTTTAAAATTCCCTGACTTTTTCAGATGAAAATGGAAAATTTTCCACGAATAATATAAAATGTAAAATTTTATTATATTTAGAAGATTTTTAGATCAAGGATTGTAGAAGAACTAGTCCATATTATTAAAAACAACGGAAAAAAAAGCTTGTAGTAACATAGTAGAATTTTGGATGCAAATTCAAGTCAGCAAAAAATTAATTAGTTTTAGAAAAAAGAATACAGTTATGATGAAAAAGAGGGATCAAATAAAAATACTGAATAAAATATAAATTTTAATTATTTTATTAAAATCGTTTAAAGTGCACAAGTTTTGAACATATTTGATTATAATATAAACATGTGTCAGATATAATTTAAAAAATTATAATGATTATCTGGAATAGAAGTAGGTTCAGAGAATTGTGAGTAAATTTCGAAATTCCAGACTTTTATTACATTTTCCCCTGACTTTTTCCAATTTTCCAGGTCTGTGGTAACCCTGCAATTATATTTTGTAACGAAATTAAAAAAAAAAAAACCGATGTTTTAATTATCATGGAATGATCTAAGCAAACATTTTGAAAGCTATTCTCTGCAGGTTTGTACAGGATCGTACCTGTTCGCCGTCTAGAAGAAAAGAGAGAGAAGGAGAAAGAGAGAGCGCATTCCTGTTTTACATGCACATGCTCCTTCATTCACGACCTGACTCTCCCTCCTTTCTTCCCGACAGTGTTCTTCTCTCAGTTATCATGTTTCCCCCAGTTATCTTCTCTCAAAACAAAAGTCTATTCTTACAGGGGTGGATTAGTCTAAAGATCGGTTTTGTCAACATCTTGTAATCTTAATCAACTGCTCCTTTTATTTCTTCTTTTATTTCTGATTCAACAGATAAGATCTTAAACTAACTATATCCAATTTATCAACATTAATCATATTATAAATCTATTGAATTACAATTTACGAAACAGGTCGCTCATTCTTTCTTGTACAGGACGCGCGCGCGTGATCACCTTCGTGATCATTATTGATTGAAGTCATTCATCGTTTCAAGTTCCCACACTCTTTTAGGAGAGATATCAGGAAGTTACAGAGGATAATGATTGCGGGTAGACCGAGAAACTGGGAAATTACATTCGCATGATCGCATCATGCACCATCCTTCACGGAGCCAGTCTCCCGGTCGCTCCAACGGCTCTTCTGGTTCGCGACCGATTCTTCCCCCTTCTCCTCTATCTCCTCCTTCGCCACCTCTTCCTCTTCCTCCTCCACCGTCGGTTTAACCACCACTACTACTACCATCCTCGTCGTCCCCATCGACACCATGATGGGGTCCAGAGAAGTTGCAGAACTAGTCACAGCCTGCGTGTCAGTCCATCAGTAAACTCGGTCTTGTACGTTACTGAGCCGAGAGGAGTACTATCGTTTACTTAAGCGTTCACATTTGGCAAGTTTCTTGAGGTTTACTTGAAATCAAGTCGGATTGTATCGTATACGAACAGATAACTTCCTGTCGAGTGTCACGACCGCGACACTCGAAACGGCCTGAGTCACGAGATTTCTCAGGAAACGATCGCGAATAAAAAGTGCGAATTACTCGGGACCGTGGGAACGCGATTTAAATATAGGAAACAGGGACAAGCCATGTCCCTCTTTCGCGAGTCGCGAAATTGAATGGTGAACCCGAGTCATCTCGGTTGCGCGAGTGACGTTAGTGCCTTTAACATTGAAGATGGTGCGCGGTCTGTCGCAGTGGACCAAGACCCTAAGCTTTCCGGCGAGGGTGTCACCTCAGAGACCCGCCAAGGAGTCCAAGGTTTTCCACGTAAGCCCCAGTGCTAGCCCCACGTCACCGCCCAGCCCAATCAACGACACCATGGACAAAGCGCCTATAATTACCGATGAGGTTTGATACATTTCTTCTTATTTTTTATTTTTTATTTTTTTAATTTTGTTGCCTTATTTTTCCTTCTTTTTTAGCTTCTTATTAATCACTCGTAAAGTAACAGGACAATAACAATGCTTTCTTAATCCGAAATATCTAACATATTTCTAGACAACTGCTTGATTATAAAAAAAAAAACGATATATTTATAATAATTTGTGTGAATATTGTTTGATAAACAATTTGTCTTCATTTCGTTGAATTTTATTCTTTTTGTTATGTCATTTTCGTAATGTAATGTAAACTATAATGACTCCATGATAATGTAAACTATAATACGCAAGGAAAAAGAAAAAGAGAGATCCGTTAGAGATTAAATTGCGGTTAAATCAACGGAAACGTTGGTTTCCTATATATATCAACATCATTTCCGGCGAAGACATCGGGAATATAAGTTTACGGTGATCCCGTCGAGACCGTTGACTCCAAGATTGCGTTGCAAGAATCCCGCGCCAGGAGAACGGTTCTTCTTGACAGTCGCATTTCGGTATTGTCGCCAGATGTTGCGTCAACGATGACGACGACGACGAGGATTTTTTCTTCGTGCTTCTATATGATTCGTAGAATTTCGTGCATGAGCACCCGGTGCTATCTCACTGGAATAAAATATTAGCTGTAAGGCACGACCGGCGGGCAGCGGAAGCGTGGGAACCAAGCGTAACAGATGGCCTCGACCGCTTCCGAAGTCGTTCGACCTCTCCTTCCGTTGCTTCTTCTCGATCCGATGATCGAGACGGTGACGCGAAGTATTCGGTTAAAAGAAACACACCCGAGTATGTTTCATAATTGACTTACTTACCGCAATTTCCGGATCCCGGATTCTGAAAAGAATATATATATTAAATTGGAGTTAACTGATGTTAGCAAATACAGCACCTTAACAAAATGAAAAATTCTCAAAGACCTTCGAATTTGAGCTTTAACTTCGAACTTTTTGTTCGTGTAAAAAATTAATAAATAATTAAAAGTATTTGTTTCAAGGCATCAATTTTTTCTCTCATTTTTGTCAAAAAAAATTTCTCTGAAATCTTGGAGTTCGAACTTCATCTTGAAACTCTTGTTCGTGTAAAAAATTAATGAATAATTAAAAGTGTTACTTTCAAAACAACCTTTTCTCTCATTTTCGACGAAAAAATTCTCTGAGACTTCAGAGTTTGAACTTCATCTTTAAATTCTTGTTCATAAAAAATTAATGAATGATTAAAAATGTTAATTTCGAGGCAAATACCTTTTCTCTCATCTTCGTCTAAAAAAATTTCTCTGAGGTCTCAGAGTTTGAACTTCAAACTGTTGTTTGCGTTAAAAATTAACAATATTTTTCATAATTGATTTGTAATCATCTGAGTCGTTTCTTTATATTGTTAATTTTAATGATATTAATTTCAATGCCATAATCTTTTCTCTAATTTTGTATTTTAAAAAATTGAAAAAAGATTATTTATCATCGATTCTTTAATTAAAGACTGAATCTAACATGCTAGTCAAATTCAAAGTTATATTTTCTACTATATAGATAAATATCAAATTTCCAATTATGTCTGCAGATCTTCATCGGAAAAAATCTTATTCGAAATTATTTCTAAGTTCTAAATACAATACACTGTTTTTTCTCTTCTATTATGTTGAAATGTATGAGCAGTAAGATACAATCGTTGTATAACGCAGATTAGCGAATTTAATAAGGCTTTAGAAAGTGGGAAGATATATTTTCGCGTTCTAGAGAGAAGTTTCTTAGACCCCCTGATATGCTTGATGGTGTATTAGTCTTCACTCTTCAGCTGCGAACGTGCGTTTCAAATCCAAGAGAGAACGCGCACATCCACAATTGTCGCAACCTTTTGTGGTTCCCTAGTGTCATCCTCCGCTGCTCAGGAATGCGAGAATGTGAGATAACGCCGAACGACGGTTACGTTTAGTCCAACGAGCAACATAATTACGGTGTGGTATATTAAAAGCTCTCGGCTATTCTTCGTTTCTTGTCCCCGCTCTTCCCACGACGACGACGACGACGACGACGACGATGACAATGACGACAGTGGCATTCTCCGGTTGGTCTACGCCGGAAGTGGCGCGGCTTCGCGTTCTCCTCCTCTTCCTCGCGCATTGTTCCTCGCCGTGCATTCCACGACGATGAACTCCATCGTTCGAGTGAACGAGAACGTTACGCTCCGTGGCAACTCGCTCTGCGAGGGGAACCGTGAACCTCCATCCGTTTGCGAGCATTCTATATCGCACGCAGAACCCGCTAAGGCTAACGTAAACAATCACCAACTTTAGTGACGCAAATGGACACATCTCATCTTGCCTTCTCCATTTACACTTTTTCTGAAACAGTTCTGCATACAATTGTCTGTAGATTCCGCATGCACACGTGGAAGAAATATTGAAATAAAAAATTATTCTGATTTTTCTTCACGAATTGACCTACACTGAGAGGAAAGTTTTTGATATTTGTGATTATAATTACATAATATCACAATTATGATGGCTATAATATTAGTATAAATAATAATTATATTTACACAGCTTTATATCATAAAATACATGTAGTTGGTATTGAAAGTAACTATAACTTACAATTAAATTATGATAATTGCATTTTTATATATGTGTATAATATATATACAATATAGTCATTTTGAGTGTCAACTATATATATTTTTTTATAGAACTATAAGTAAAATTATTATTATTAACATTATAACAGTAATAACTGTGATTATGATATAATTATAATCACAAATACTAAAAATTATTTTTCTCACAATTAGTGTAATTTATATAAATTGTATCGTTGAACACGAATCTATTTGAAAATCTTTCCTGTATATATTGAAGAACGGAACGTATAAAGAGATTTTATATAGCATATACTTTATGAGAAATTTTCTCAGAGGACATACGTTCTCTGAAACTCCCTTCAGGATGTCCCTGGGAGATTTGCGATGTATGGAATTGTATCTCTTTTAGAAAAAAAAAAGAAGCCAAATAACAAAAATAAAGAATATATAAAGAATAGGATAATATAAAATTATGTGAGATATAGGAATTTGAAACATTTCTGAGAAGTATAAAAATTCAGAAAGTGTCATGAATTATGTAATTGTTTACATCACCTGTTTACATCACATTAAACTCTTTTTATATCAATATTTAATTCTATCTATGAATAATGTATACATTTTAAAGCTAAATAAGATTGAAAACATTAATTTATTAACAATTAATAATTTGTGAACTAACGGTTTCTCGAGCAACAATAAAATTCCTATGCATGTTCAGAACAGGAAGGAATTGAAAGGACGGTTTTGCGTCATAATTAGTGTGCTTTGAATAGTTAAATCGACTCATTTTTTTATCACCTCGATATGATTTAAGATTCGACTGTTTTTGGAAACGAGGAGGCGGAGATCAAACGCATGTCGCGTCGTATGTTAATTTTTGACCATTCACCAAGGTCGTTGGATCCGAAAAGAGGTAGACGGTTATTCGAATGGAGTGCGAGTTCGCAACAGTCGATTCGTGGGAATATCTTGATGTCGTCAAGGAGAATGTAAGGTATAATTTTTATACCATTTACATCATCGAATCCATTTTGCAGTGGAGTCACATCAAAGACAGACGATAAGCAGAATACCTGAGAATGTTGTCATCAAACAGCAATCGGATTAATTTTTTAAAAATAGAATAATATGAAATAATAAATGTTATTATGCAACCTAAATCAGGAATATTACATCAAGGTGCACTTGTTATTTTATAAATTCTATATATGGATCTCGATCTAAAATGCATCTGGTTCGTTGAGGTCAGGCAAGAGACAAATCATGCTGCTTAAATTACGCTTACTATTGATCGTTTATGATGGCAATGACAGTGAATATTGAACATCGAACATATTTCGACGCTGCAAGGCATGAAGAATAAGTAGAACATGCGAAGATCGATTGTCCGTTACTTTACCGTAACGTCATGCTTACCTGCGGTGCCCAGTATTCTAATATCGGAAACTTAGTACGATGTAAAAAGAGCTGGATCCGAGGAGAGAACAATAGATGAGTTAATAGAGCAGAAACTTTAGAGTTATATTTATTATTATTATTATTATTGTTATTATTATTATTGTATTAATAACTTTATCTTCTTTTTTAATATGAAATCTTGTCGGTTTCTTTATTTATTAATGTGATTTCATATAATGATATGAAGATCTTTATATGATATATTCGAATGCTATGATTTATTCTTCGCTTTGTATCGATTTACTTCGTACGTGACAAGTATCTCAGGTTCTTTGATTTTTTTTCATGTATGTATATCATGTTTCTGATTCTTCTTTTTTTTAAAGGGTTCCAAATACAATACAATTTTGAAGCGTTCGATATAAAGCATTCGAAAGCGATCTTGAAAGGGAGAAGGTAGGTTTGTCCCTTTCATTTCTTTTCTGTTTATATCTCACCGCTAGGCTGGTTGCGTTAGGTTCCTCGACCTTGCCGGTCATACAGGTTTCAACTTCCAAGCACCTTCGAGCGTGTTCGCACACGCATTTATATACACCGGATTTGTATACGAATGGTTGATTGGATCTTACGATTCCTTTTCCTGAACTGATGTGCTGTCCAAGAAAATAATTTTGACAAATAAGTTAATAGAAAGATAGAAAAAAAAGCAGAGAGAAAGAGAAAGAGAGAGAGAGAGAGAGAGAGAGAGAGAGAGAAAGAGAGAAATATAACTAAAATTTTTAGTAATGTACGTATATCAATGTTTTGTTAATTATTTTTCACAATTGTCTATCACTTTGACATAATCAAAATATTTTTTATCTTTTGGCAATTTTCTATCTTTTTAAAACTAAAAAATAAATAATTAACGAACGATTATATTGAATTATACTTATTGTATAACATATTATAAATTTCCAAATTTTTACGTATTCTGGCTAAACAAATGTTACAATCCATACATACAGCATACTTTATCTCAGAGATAATTCTGCGAATGTTCTTGGTACTTTAGGATATTCTCAGAATGTTCTTCAGAAATGTCTCTTGGACATTTGTGGTATGGGAATCTTATGATAATAAAAATAAAATATATTTTACATTGGTCTATTTGCGAAAATAAGTTTGAAAACACTTTGGATTATGTACATCAATGATGCAATCGCTTGAACAACACAACAATGGGTTTAAAGTATTCCTGGCTTGTACCTCCCACATGGTTCTCTGCACGAGACATTATCTCCCACGGCGCTACATTCTGTGTTATCACTTTGATATTTCGAAAAATAGCCCAGCCGATGATATCCTGAAAAATAATTTTCCGATTATCACAGATCAAATAAACTGCAATTTAAACAAATTGCACGAACAATTCAAAATAAAGAGTCCTTCCAGTTTGCAATTCAAGTGAAATCATCTTTAAATCATTAATAAATAATTCACGTTAATTTGTGGCAATGATTTACTGAAATTTATTTATAAACAATATTATGCATTATATTCTTTTATTGAATGGAAAAACTTCAAGTAATTAAATTAAAAGTTAATTAAAATTACACTTTAACTTTCTTATAAGTTTTAACATATTTTAAGAATAAAAAATAAAATATTATTTCAAGTATTTTGAGGAAAAAGGATCCTAAGGTAACGGAACTCTGCTAAAAAGATTCTCTGAAAAGATTCTATGAATTCTATTAATAAAAATCCAGACGTTTAAATTTCGAGTTACGGTATACGGCGCACCAACTGTTTTACGTTTTATGTTTCAGCAAACAGCAAACAGACGAAGGTAAATAACATCTTTGTCTCGGTCTTTTTCAGAACTTCCAAGACACGGAGGCAGAAAAGGCAATAATGGGCTCCATCGTATACTGCATACATCACAAGGACGGTTGCAAATGGTCGGACGAGCTGAGGAAGTTGAAGGTAAAGTCATCGTAAAAGAATGCTCGGTATTACAGAATGAGAATTGTGTCTCGATGGACCAACTAAATTTAGATGTTGTTCTTATCGCAGGCACACCTGAATACGTGTAAACACGATGCGATTCCTTGCGGCAATAAATGCGGGGCGATGATACCTCGCGTACTCATGGAGGATCATCTGAAGTATACCTGCGCTCAGCGTAGAGCTCGTTGCGACTTTTGTGCCAAAGAATTTACCGGACACACTTTAGAGGTATATATTTATTCAAAATAATAATTATATAATGAAATTATGTCATTATATCATTATTTTGAATATTTAATTGAATATTATTGCTTTACTAGTTTTACCTCTTTTACTTGATATTTCATTCGCTTAAGCACGCACAAGTCTTATTTTAGTTGTTTGTTTCTGTAATTTCAAATATTTGTAACTTCGATAAATTTAATTAATTTTATTAAATATAAACCGGATTCTTTTTTTTTTAAATTTGTTACTTCCATTAGACATTTTTTTAAAAATTATTGATTCCAGAAGATAATTGTAAAAACATAATGTTTGCAGAAACACACGGGGACATGCGGTTACGAGCCTCTTTATTGCGAAAACAAATGTGGTATGAAGGTGCAAAGGCGACACCTCGGCCAACACAAGCTGGGAGAGTGTGCCAAAAGACTAGTCGCCTGTCGTTACTGTAACAAAGAATTCGTTTTCGATACGCTCGGCGCTCATCACGCGAAATGCGGTCGATTCCCAGTAGCATGTCCTCATCGTTGCGAAACCGCGGTGCTACCCCGAGAGGATCTCGAGGTTCACCTGAAGGATCATTGCACCACGCATCTGCTTTCTTGCACGTTCAAGGACGCTGGTTGCCGCTTCAAGGTATTATTTTTTCGCATGTCATAGCTTATGTCTGCTTATAATAAAAAGGTAAATAAATTTAAAAATTGAAACAGGTTTATTTCTACGAAATACAATACTCGAGATTTAGAATGAGAAATTGATACGAAGAGATTCGAATCTCTTTTTAGTCTTTTATATATATCACATAAATATCTTAACATCACTCTGAAATATAATTGAATATTTAATAAGAAATAAAAGATTTACTTCACATACTTTAATTTTTTTCTGTATATGACTTTAAATTTTCTTCGGAAAAATTTGCGCTTTTCTCTTTTCCGAGATTGAGAAATAAAGAATGAATAATAAAAAAACAAATTAATTGATCGATTGATTCGATGAAGTAAATACAAATTTTCCTAACTTTGGGAATTTAAAATCAAAAGTAAAATTTAACAGGATAAATGAGAGTACAGCGCAATTATCAGTACGAAAAAAATAAAATAATAATTTTATTCTTTTATTCTCAAATTTACGATGGCATCCAAATAAATTGTACTTTTTGATTTACTTTGAAGGCCTTCTCAGTTTTGAATTACAAAATTAGTTAAATCTACAATTTGTTGATGCTCAATTTGACATGTAGAGGATGTACACACTAATTTCGTAATTCAATGCTGAAAACTCCAAAGTGAATCGAAACGTACAATTTATTTGAATGACATTGTAAATTTTAGAATAAAAGAGTAAAAATATTACTTTATTATTTTGCGTACAAATAACTGCGCTGTACTCTCATTCGCCCTGTTGGATTCTATCTTTAATTTTAATATCGACAGTAACGATGTTATATAATTGAAGTGATTTGAGAATTTAAAATATTTATAATTTGTTAATTTGCTTAAACGATACTTATTCTCTCATTTAATATTTTAATTCTAGTCCAAAAGATGTTACATCATGATTTTTCTGTAACAGGGAAATAGATTCTCGTTAGACAAACATCTGGAGGAATCCGCAAAGATGCATCTAAGTCTCATGTGCAGTTTGGTGACGAAACAACAACATCAAATTACTAGCTTGAAATCAGCGATTAGCAAGCTATCGTTAAATTACACGGGCACGCTTATATGGAAAATTACGGATTATGCCGCCAAGATGTCGGAAGCAAAAGCGAAGGAAGGGATGGAGCTTGTCAGTCCACCTTTTTATACTAGTCAATACGGATACAAATTACAGGTACGTTACATATGTAAATATATCAATAATAAATTTTTGATTCGATTTTCGTTTTGCTGCATCTTAAAAGCGTAATAAAAATTGTACGATACTCTGCTTCAAGATGACTCTACACGGTCAATAATACTGAACAGTAATACTGATAGTATACATTAATATTTTTAGTATTTTTACAACACAATCAATATTATTGATAATATATTTCATTTTAATTTTATGTACATTATTTATTGTGACATAATGTGACATGAATTCTAATAAAACGATACTGATGCACGAAAATAAAAATCCAGTTCTCCATCAATATTCTACATCAATTCATTAATCACACACACATGATCAGTAATATTGCCAGTATTTGTTAATACTGACAGTATTATTTACCATGTAGGAGTCACCAGAGTTGTGATGTCATAGTTATAATTCTATATAACACATATATGTAATAATATGCACGAGTTCCTTGCGCAATTAATTGTATCATTCTCTCGTCCTTCTATATAATATATAAAAGTAAATTATATATTTCATCAAATTTATATCATTGCAATTAATGAGACAAAGCTTTAAATGAAGTATTAAAAGAGATTTATTATAAAAATTATTACAAGATTTATATAATAAAAATGTAGTCACTCAATCTCATATATTATATTTTTCAGAGTAATTAAAAGCATAAATAAATAAGTATACAGAATAGAATTTCATTTCCTTAAGACTGAATTGCGGATTTTCTGTGTCGGGCATTTTTAAAATATATTTATATTGTCTGGTTAGTTGGCATTAAAAGATTAAATGTTAAATTAATTCGCTAAAAAGATTTTTCGATTTTATAGGCTTCCATCTTCTTAAACGGAAACGGGACCGGAGAGGGCAGTCATATATCGATATACATAAAAATCCTACCTGGCGAGTATGATGCGCTTCTGCGATGGCCATTCTCGCACAGCGTATCGTTCACAATGTTCGATCAGACAGTCATCGCGGAAAAGGCTTGCAACATCGTGGAAAGCTTCATACCAGACCCGACATGGAAGAACTTTCAACGGCCGAGTCGTGAACCAGACTCTCTTGGTTTCGGTTTCCCAAGATTTGTTTCTCATGAAATGGTAAAGAAACGACACTTCGTCAAAGACGATACCATGTTTATTCGAGTTAAAGTGGATCCTAGTAAAATCGTAGCGGTCTAAGGGAATGCATTAACGATTTTGAAGAAATGTTAATGTTTCTGCAAATAGACATTATGTGATATTTCTGAGTACTCGCTTGACGGGACATATGGTACTTATTAACGTCGTTTTAAATAATGCACAATAGTTTATTTTAAATCGACTAAAAATGCAAATTATATTGCCGCCTGTCTGCGTCATAATAGGTTTCATTTATTCACTCGTGTTATACTTGCCGATAATTGTAATAATTAATTTATTAACACTGCCAAATGCGCAATGCGCCGGAATGCATTAATTTTTTTCAAATTCCTAATTTCATATATATATATATATTTTAATGAAAAATGTTATTATTATCTAATCTTTTTTTTGTGGTTGATTATAATCGAAGCATGCAAAAACTTAATATTAATTAATACTTATTATTATGCGATATTTTGCGAATATTTTCGCTGTCTTTCTAATAATTTTTTACACAAAATTTGTATATTTTTGAAAAAAATCTAACAAATGAGAGTAGAATGCCTCGACTTTTCTAAAGAGTGGCCTTACGATCGCGCGATTATTTTTAAGGAGAAAAAAATCAAAGATTGTTAAGGAACTGTGTGTATTATAAGCTTAGCAAATGTAAATATAAATGCCATAGGATAATGGACAATGAATAAGACAATCGAGCAATCACCGATGTAAATATGCACTTATTATATATAGTGAGAAAATGTGATCGAGATATGCTAGTGAATGTATGTAACAGTATGAAAATAAGCTAGCTAATAAAAGCGTTATATAATATTCAAATATATCGTGTATTTTATTCCCTGTATCTATATTATATTATATTATACATGATCTAATACAATTGAGATATTGGTGACACATATCAAGAAATATATATAATATATATAATTGAGTACAAAAAATAAATTATTAAATATACAAATTTTTTGATGTATACAATTAAACATAAAAATTATAAAAATATCTCTTCCTCTCTCTCTCTCTCTCTCTCTCTCTCTCTCTCTCTATTTATTGTCACAACAGCATTAATATAAATAATTAGATATTTTTCTTACATACTTAAACTTCCACTTCCACTACTCTGCTGAGAATTTGCTTCATCTGAATTTGCCTATAAAGAAGCCATGCAAACAAGCTTATACTAACTATAAAATAACTATTGCAAAATGATAAAAATTATAATAATAAGGATAGATGGTAATAATAAAATTAACAAAATTCTTGCATGTAAGGAAAATAGATATATCAATTTAAAAGTTTACAGCCATATACTTACAGATTGTATCCGCAACATTTGATCTAATGCATGTGGAAGTAGTGGACGTATACCATTAATTTCCATTGCAGTGAGATGATCCAGTCTTGCATGCACCCCTTCGCTCTTCACAAAAGCATCTACGGATGTTCGTAATTTAGACATTCTTATATCCCATATGTCCTAAAATACAAATAATTACATATATATAAATTCTACCTTTGTAAAAATATCTCTTGTATAAGAGTTAATTGATCCTCACTCACCTTTACGGCAATTCTTATTCCATCTGCATCAGGAATATCATCATTCGCCACATTCAGCAGAATTTGACTCTCGTCCATATAATGACTGCTTGGCATTTCTGTAAACAACCTGGTACATTGGAATTTTCATAAATAGGTAGGCGTTTCTATATGGAATAAGTCAAATTACTATTATAAAATTTGAATAGTTACGTTCAGCTGTTTAAAGTTTTCTTTGTACTAATAGGATTATATTTTTAGGTCTAGAGAAATTGTACTATTTTAAAGCAGAAAATTTCCAACAATTGCAAAACATTTTAGTTTAAGTTTCATTCAACAGGATTACTATTCTGGGAAAAAAATGTACTAAATTTTAATAAATAATTGTTTGAATAACACTAATATAACATTTATTTACGGAAAATACATATTTACTAAACAAAAAATAATAATACTCAAATCAAATAATTAATGATTCTTGTATCAAAATAAATATATGTTTACACTTAATAAATATATAATTGGCACTATTCAAATATTAAAATTTAGTACATTTTTCTCTCAGTAACAGTTGTGTAACAGTTGCAAATAAACATTCTATTGAATGGAGTTTATATTAAAATGCTCAAAATCAAAGATTGACAGAAAACAAGATGTCATAGCAGCTGACAAGTATGACAATGAGAAGAAACTCTGGCAAGGGCTTACTTGGACATCTTCTCCATCTCTTTCCTTTCGTTCAGACCCTCGATGTCCATCCATTCTTGGCTGACGATACGGCATTTCTGCTTCTGTTTCAGGCACACGGCGAGCCAGATCGGCACTCTGACGGGTAAACCGGCGCGAAACGGACCCACTGAACCCGAGATCAGGTAAATTATGTCGGAGTTGAAATTCGGTACAATACTGACCAGCTGTTTCTCACCGAGGAATTCAACCTCGCTCGGATTCATGTTTCGTTTCAAGCATCAAATCGATCGTTTCTCGATATCCGCGTGTCTAGAGCTAGATCTCGGCGTTTCTCGATGCATTCCGAGCAATATTCGATTTGTCATCCGCTTGATCACTGATTCCAACGTGCTCCTCGACACTGCTCCGGCTGACTCCGGCAATCCGGCTGCCGACACAGTAAATCGAAAAAGGCGGGAACGCGCGTTGTTGTGGCCGCCGCCATATTTTCCCGCCACTTGTTGCGTTTCGAACTATCAACCGCACCAGTAGATTACGCATATTTATTTCTTATCACTTTTTCGCGATAAGATTTTATCATTTATGATGATAGGATAGAGTGAGGCTTTTTCGTTCATTTATTGCAATAATATTTATGTTTTTGAATTAAAATTTATGTTTTTGAATTAAAATAAAAATCAGAGTGTAATCGAATGTAAGGAAAAACAAAGATGTGAACGAAACTTCTGGGAAATGTAAATTGAAAAAAAAAAAATAGAAAAAGAACAGACGATATCCATTTCTAATATAGATACTAATATAGAATGCTCTAATATAGATTAACTTATTTACTCTCGATTTAACTTACTTCATATTTATTCTAATTTTAAGAATTATATCGATTACAGATCACTCTGATGTTGAGTCAGAGAACTCTGATGTTGATTGGGCACAATTAATCGAATATTTTGATAAGATGCAAGGACGCAATAATACAATATCATGTATGCGTCAAGATGATTGGAAAAGAATTGAAGTATAGATTAAAAAGATTAAAAAGATTTTCCTAATACAATATAATATTTTTAAGAATTTTGTAGATTTTAGATTTGTGAAGATTTCTGAAGATTAATATCTTAAATTTAACAAATATCTATATCCTAGGTATAGTAAGCCAATATTATTTGTCATCATTTGGTGTCAAAAGGATATTAATGATATCATTTTTATGACGACAAACAACATTAGCTTGCTACTAGAGTGCTTTCTTTAGATTTTATAAATCTTTTTTTTTGGAGATTATAAAATGAAAAATCTTAAAAATAGAATCTTTTAAAATCATATTTGTAAAAAGTTGTAAAAGAAAACATCTATAGACCAAAATTTTTTTAAATTCTCTTAATTCATATTTTAAAAAATTGTTTAAATCTTTGAAAAAGTTAGAGAATTATAAAAATTCTGAAAAATTCTATGAAAAGCTTTAAAAAAAATTTTTGCCAACTAGAAGAATTTGGGTAACAATAAAGCATCAAATGCACATATGGATTACACGCACGAAGCTTTAATAACATCGATTTCGTTCGTCGTAATGTCGCATTACACAATTTAAAATGCTTATCGAATTGCTAAAAATTCATATGAGTAACATACATACACATATCTTTTTCAATCAATTTTATTTTCTTATTCAATAAAGTAATCGTCACAATATTTCCAAGATTTCAAAATCTTGAGTTCTCATAAAAATTGTCTAAATTTGAAACTAGGATTCTTATATAATCCCAAATTTTAAATAAAAAATAACACAGATAATTTTTTGAGATTTATTATAGTCAACGCAAAAATAAATAACTACGAAGATCGAGAAAGAGAGAGAGAGAGAGAGAGAGAGAGAGAGAGAGAGAGAGAGAGAGAGAGAGAGAGAGAGAGAGAATGAGTATTAAAATAATTAAATTTATCGATCCATTCGCATAATATCCATCGCATAATATTTGTTAATTTAACATTTCTCGCAGTTTTAACAATAAACTTATTTGCATTTTGATAAAAAAGATGTACATTTGATAGGACATATTTGACGAAAATTTCTTAAAAATTGTTAAAAATTTTTTTACTGAAATATTTTCTGTTAAAATTTACATCAATGTTTTGTTAAACCAAAATTCAATTAAAATTAGCTAATGATTAAAATCTCGTTATCTATGAATTATCATCTTTAGAGAGCAGTTCACCAAATTTTATTAATTTTAATAACGGGTACGGCTGATAATTATTTAATAGTATCGCGATCGATACTCTTGTCCATTAAAATATCATTTTAATGACTTTAGAAAATTATATTGATATACATATGGGTGTCGTATGGGCATATAATTTAGTAAATATCGCACATAAGAGTAAATGAGAGGAATGGCGCATGTTGATCTAGTTATGCCAATTACGATATGTAGAATATTGCACAAGCATCGTGCAAACGTTCTACGGGAATACGAGTGGATACATAATCACAATGCATTGTTCTATTGTACAACATTAAGTATATTTTCCCCTCTGCGTATATTTATCACCCTTGACAATCCTGCATGAATCCCACAACGGCATTTTATTCTCACCAACCATTCGAAAACAACATATTTTTCTTAAATATCCTGGAAGTTTCTCTTATCTACCTACTGTTCTACTTAGATTTTATTTACAATATATAATAAAAAAATGGAAGTCGTTGACGCATCATGCTCCGTTTGTTGCTTTGTCTTTTTGTTTGAAGCTTTAAATAGAGAATTACTGTCGCTCCATTTTAATGTTCAATTCATTAAAATTTACACTAAAACACGTGTGATATCATCTATATGGCACACTCGATAAGTAATTAATTAAAATAAATCAATACATCAAGAAATTTTGAAGAAAAAAAGTTCAAATGTTCCTTAGTTTCGTTTAAAGAATGTTTCAATTCTTTTCTTTCAATTCCTCTACTAACCACCCGCTACGTCGATTCTGTCCCGAGATTCTTCCACAACCAGGAGATGATCAGGAGAGGCATGATTCACCACGTCGGCCTCGATAACGAAGATCGATGCAGGCGGCGTTTCCTCGATGCGATCTTCTTCTGCGGGCAGAAGAGGTGCCAGTGATTTGTATGTTTGCAGTTCCATTGAGGAGGAAATTCCATGATCAGTCGCATCGTCGGCGCGGTCGACGATGTCGCCGTCGCTGGCTAATTCCTTCTCAATCATCCGTTTGTTCATCGGCGCGGAGTTGCTCATTAGAATCGCACTTCCGACTGTAATGCTGATGTCCGTAATGTTTTGGTGCATTTCTTTCTGTCGGATTAACGAGACACGCCTTTCGGAGTACGTACTGTCCATTCTTCTATTGTTATCAATAACCTGTGACAGCCAATTAAATGAAGATAGATAATAATAATAATAAGACGAAAATATAAGTCGAATCAAATGAAGTAACATCAAGTAGGTCAAATATCACCGTACCTGGCGTAGCAAGCTCGGCCTCTGACTCCTCGGTTGATCAAAGCCGCTGAATCGCCTTTGAAGTTGCCTCTGTGAACCGACGAGAGAACCTCGATCGTGGATCACACTGATCACACTGGACTTGACATCGCTATGCGGAAAAAGCAGCCTCCAGACGAAGTTCTTAAGGGCGATGCGAAAGTCCTTGAGGTGGTAGGCGTAAAGGAGCGGATTGCCGACCGAATTGATGTGCGAAAGGATGATGCAGAACTTCATGAAGAAGTCATCCACTTCGCAGTGCGGGCAGAAAGCCATCACGCAGTTTATCGTATATAGCGGAAACCAGCAAACGATGAAGAAGACGACGATACGGGAAAGATTCTGCGTGGCCTTGACTTCCCTTTTACGCGCAGCGCCTAGACAACGTAGCATTGTTCCCGTCGTCTGATGATGATTACCGCTCAAACGGCCGCCGAGACGAAGGACGCCGAGACGGCGAACGCTACTACCATCCCCTGGATCACTGGGATCCATCGTAACGATTTGCTGTAGCTATAACCGTCGTATCCGTTACTCTCTTTGATTATTTCCAGCTACTTTTTGTAAGCGATGCCCTCACAAAAATTTAATTTAATCTAGCCAATTTGATACTACCCTGGCAAAAATAAAAATCAGTGTAAATTGAATGTAAGGGAAGAGTAACAGAAGCGTAAACGAAATTTCTAAGAGACGAAAATTGAAGCAAACGTAAAAGAAGCGTTTATATGCTTCTTTTACAATTCCTTATTTCCATTTTCACTCTCTAGAAACTTCGTTTACTCTCCTATTATTCTTCCCTTATATCTGATTTACACTCCGATTTTTATTTTTGCCAAAGTAAATGATAATAATTGCTAAATAAACTGATTAATATTTTAAATATTTTAAACAAGAGCTTTTAACTCAAAATACACAATTAATGAATATCTTTTAGTATTAGTTCTCTGGAATGTTAAAGAAATGATTTTTTGACTGTGAATTCTGGCAAATAAATTTAGATTTGTGAAAAATAAATAAAATACAATCCAACTTTTGTGATATTAAAAAAATCATTATTAACATTTTCATACACTATTAACTTCGTAATGACAAATTATATTCAATTTAAATTATTTTTAATAAAGTATTGCTTATATTTAATATGTTCTTAATTTGATTGAAACTATGAAGTTAAAAATAAATTGAAGTTAAAAATAAACAATAAATTCAAGGCTAATTCGAGACAAGATCAATAAAAGTGCCAGAGATTAAATTCCACTCCAAAAATTAATTTCCATAATGTTTAATCTTCTTCATTAAACATTTTGGCTCTCTTTGTAGCCATCATCAGTAATGATACATCTCTTAAATCATAATCATTGATTCTCCCGTCAAAAGTGAGTCCTACTCAGTAAACGAGAATGGATTGAATTGAAATGAATCGAAATGGACTCAGATTTTCAGAAATATTATTGATTCATGAATGTTAAAATGAATGTTTTTCAATCCTGAATGCATTTTTATTTATTTATAAGAATTGGAGCACATTTCTATGCCTTTCAATCTAAAAATAATATTAGCTTTTTTTGTGCATACACACACACATTGTGAATACTATTCAATTCAAAATTTTGAATAAGAAATGCAGTTTTTAAATCCAATTGCATCCAATTGAATCTAATTGTGAATCCAATTAAATTAAAAAAAAAGTATTCGCTATTTAAAATACGCATTCGGATAGAAAAAAATTTCAATCCATTCTCGTTTGCTAGTTTTCACCGAGAGTTTAATCCGGATCAGAATGTAAGAACCAACCAACTACAATCGAGTATTCCCCTGTTACAGTCGAACGACAGGGGAATACTGTAATTGGTTGGTTCTTACATTCTGATTCGGATTAAACCTTCGGTGAAAACTAGGCCAATATCAGGTTCCCAACTGCAGAAATTTTATTTGCAATATTACAAATAACTAGTCAATATTAATGGAGTTAAATAAATTTAGCTCAAAATCAACAATCACATGTTTTGTATTAAAATAATATACTTTAACACATTTGGAAGTCAAACATAACAAAATGTTATTTAACTTAAAGAATTTATATAAATTTGATTCTTTTATTATTTAATATTGTATATAAAAATTTTTTCAAATTTTTATACAATGATCCAAAACAATATAAAAATCTGCACTGAAGTTTGAAGATTACAGATTGAGGACGAAGGGTAAAAATTTCACATTGCCGATGGAGAATTAAATTTTTGTAAGGGCGTCGCGCCATCAGGATCTCTCTTTCATGCGACTGACCTGTTTCACGATTACTCGATATATATGAGCGTAGAAAGCCGCAATCAGCAGTGCGGGGAAGATAATTGTGGCGAAATACAGGAACACAAGATAGTCGTAGTCCATGACTTTCGTGAAAATGCACCTGTGATCATTCATCTCACCGGCATTCCATCCGAAGAGCGGTAAGAAGCCTACCAGAGTGCCCGCTACCCAGCATGCGCATATTATACCTATAAACCAATCATCTTTTCCATTACTATCGTTCCATTCGGTCTCCATTGATCGCTTCACTGTCAATGGATCGACGCGCCATGTCGTCGTCACGTCGCGTCGTCGCGATAATTAGATGCGTACGCTCAAATGATTCCGATAATAACTTATTCGCGCGCATCTGTTCATTACGCATTGGTCATTCATCGCGATTAACATCGATTTCTTACGCTCTCCTCGGTTTCTACATTGATGAGGTAATTTTTGTATATATATCTGCGGATACGGATATATGTATAGTTTCTTATCGATTCGCTTGGTGCATTCTTGGAAAGAGGCACTCCGTTGGGAAATGCGTTATCAGGCAATATAGGAACTGACATTTCAGAATACTTTGAAGACTATGTATTAGCCTAATCAGTTTTGTATTTATCTTGAACGATTGAAAAATTCAAAAGAAAAAAATAAACACTATATGCTGATAGATTTTGTATTTATCACTGGATTGCTTGATTCAAAAGATTTTTTATCGCTGAATTAAAGTGAAAAATAATAAAAATATTTCTGTTCATTCTTAATTCTTTAAAATTTGTTTGAACAGTTTCTGAAAAATTTTATAATACTTATAGGATATATCAATTAAATTTTTATAGACATTTACATAATTTATCACTTTTATTATCGCGTGCTCATAAAAAGATTTAATTTGAGAGTTAAAGCCTTGCCTTTAAAATAAGTTCTATTTTATTAAAAACTCCGTACTGATCTTAGAATTAACGTTGTATTATCACTTATGTATAGAGAATAAATATTTACAAAATAATAAAGGATATCTAAATATAACTTTTTCGAAGAAATATTCAATGTTTAAAATATTATCACTGTTTACAAAACAATGTCTAAATATTGCTCTCTTATTTCAAAATCAAAATGACAATCATCAAAATCACAACGCAAAAAGGAATTTTTTTTTAATTTTCTTAAATCGAAATAAAAATTACAAAAATGACATTTGATCATATTCAGAATATATATATTTTTTATTATTTGATTAGGCAATAATTTTGTGTCAAGTTGAAAAAGTTTTTTCGAGAAATTTAATTTTCTAAGTGTCACTTTTGAAGTAAGAAAATTCGCCGAGGTATCTCTTTTGATTTTTCAAATCAGGATCTGTAAGAATTTAGAAATCACCCACTTCTAGTCTTGAAACAAAATTATGACTGGTTGATTTTTTCTTTTCAAATCGTTTTGAAACATGTCTTCTCTCAAACTGTAAATCAAATTTGCCTCAGTTCAAGAATTTCTCGTGCACAAAATCGGGACTGGGGGGAAAGGAGGGGGGCGGAGGAGGGAACACGTGGGAGTTTACGATTACTTTAAGAAGTACGATGCAATTTCACAATTGTTTTGCATATTCGCGATAATTGGCGTATGCATTCACACTTAATAAACGCAACACAACATCATGCGACGCGACTTAAGACAGAAACACGGTACAACAATCGCGAATTACGCGAACAATGCTATCGTAATTATCAGCTCGTATATCTATGTCCTCACGTTCATACGGGCACGTGCCGGAAATTGGGACTAGAATATTGCGCACGACTACCGGACTCTTTTGTTGTTCCTTTCGTTAACGACATCAACGTAGTTAATAACACACCTAAAGACCTCTGAGTTTTCTTTGACCGGCCCTTGACTAAACAAGTCCGTAATTGAGCAACTAAGTGCCACATGTGTGTCTAACTCGTAATTTATATTACTTGAATGGCCCAAAGAGTCATACTTGCCAAGTACACGCTTTTATTGCATCAATAAGATACTAGAAATTATATACATCTATGTAACATTTGCAAATCTAGGTAATATCGAATTGAATGCACTCAATATTAAAGCCGTCGTATATAAATTGTTGTTTAAAAATGTGTGTTTAATATAAAAATAAAAGTGAATTAAACCATTTAATCTTCAATACACTTTATTGTACTGTTAGGAAAAATGTATATTTTATAATTCAAAATATTTACATTTCACTTTTACATTCAAATAAAATCAATATACTGAAAAATTTTAAATTGAAATGTGAATTTTAAATTAAAAAGTGAAATAAAAATATTAAATTGTAAATAAATATTTATTTAAATAATTCTAAGTAAACATTTATTAAACATAAGCATATATTTATTTGATACAAAGATCATGAATTTGACTTAACTTATTATTTTTTTTTATCAAGTGAATATTTATTTACTGTAATGTTTAGGTAGAGTTTTCTTTTTAAAGAAAAAAAAAATCAGTAAATTTTTTTTTCAATGTACACAATGATTTTAATATGCATCAGTGCGCACAAGTGCATCCGAATTCGTTGGACGCATTAATGCGCATTGTACATTGAAAAAAAATTATGTTTCAATAATTGTGTGTGTGTGTGTGTGTGTGTGTGTGTGTGTGTGTGTAAAACTTAATTTTCCATAAAAATATTACTATATTACACGTTTAAATGTGTACGTACAGCTTTTCATGCAGTTTGTTATTACAGTATGTTATTTTTATACGGAAAACTATAAATATACACATTTGCGGATTTGAATGTAGAACTGATTGTATCAACGTTTGAAACTAATAATCTCGATTAGATAAATTTTTTCTCTTTATTCATATATATATGTATTTTAGACGCAACTACATTCTATACAATATAAATATCGCCAGAAATGCGATTATTCAATTCAAATTATTGGCAATTACGCTCGAATACGGTTTGTTTAGCAAAAAAGCAGCAAAAAAAATGGTAAGAAATGAATTCGCCTAACTGTGTAATCGTTACGATGCGATCGAATTTCCGTCATTTCTCATGGGAGTGAGATCAATTTAGATCAATCATTATTAATCTCGTGACACGAGCGCTCGATATCACATATCAAATTAACGATGTCAGCTAAGAGCGCGACAAGCAACGATGATGACATTGATTGGTGCGAAGGATGATGCCTCACCTATGGCAGTTTTAGTGCGTACAGTGCGCGAGTATCCCATGGGATACAGTATCGCCCAGTAACGATCGACGGACACCGCCACCAGGCAGAAGATGCTGATGGTGCAGAGGACCACAAGGACCGATACGGTGAAGAGGCAGGCGTGGAGATTCTTCGGCAGGCCGATGCTCGCGAGGATCGCGAATGGGATCGCGAACAGTCCAACCAGCAGATCAGCCGTAGCCAGCGAAACGATGTAGTAGTTGGTGCGTCTTCGTAACTTCCGCTCCTTACTGAAGACGATGATTACTAGGCCATTGCCGAAGACAGCGCAAATCGCGACTAGGATCTCGCAGACGGTATACGGCAAGTTCAGTTCTGCACCCATGGACGACGCGTTCGTCGGCCCGATATGGTCGTTCAAGTAATCGAATGATAGATCGGTCGCATTTGATGGAAATCCCATCGCGATGATCATCGAAGATATCAACGATCTTATTGGCGCCGTCGGGGATGCGAGACGATTGTACGATGAACGATCCTCGTCATCCCTTCATGATTAAGCATGATATTATATTATGATATGAAATCGATCGGAATTATCGTGACATCGATTATATTTTTTAACAATATAAGCGAAGGTCATTGCTTCTTCAAGGAAATCTGATATTTCTTAAATCTTATAGAGATTATTAATCAATCATGGTCGGGCGTGTTCTGACTCGCCATGTGTTCTAAAAGAAAGATAACTGTGAAAAAAGAGATAGCTGTGAAAAGTTTCGTTTAATAAATATCCACATTTTTATTTTTACATTCTATTCTTATTCACATTAAATTAATTGGCTTGTCGGAAATCTATCTCGCTTGTGAGATATTAGAGATAATATCATCAATAATTGTCACCTATGAGCTCGCTCTCTGAGTTGTATTCCTTAGCTATTATTATCAGGTTTATTTATCAAAGAATATTTCGGTTTTCATCTCTACAGATCGGAGCAATTACGTCGCGATCATACTTTTCAACGATACAAACGAAGAAGCAGTCATTATTTTTTTAAAGAAGTTCAATATCTCTCTCTATAGTGATTATTAAAATCTCATAAATATTATCAATTAATATATCTTTAATCATTATCGAGAATTTTCTCGGAACAAATTGAAATATTTCGTATTTCAATTTCGTGAAACTTACATGACATCTTTGACCACATCTGATTCACATTTTTTTTCCGAATCAATCTATCCTTTGTAATTTTCAAATTTTCTTTATGATTTCAATTTCTGTTTCTACAGATCGCTACCGACTCTTCACAAATCTTTCACGTTTCAATTTTGTTCATAAAACTTACATGACATTTTTATTCACGTCTGGTTCGCACTTCATCTTTTCTTCTTTCCCGAATCCATCTTTCCGATGCTTTTTAATCTTCTTTTTTTTACGACTATTCTTCCCGAATCGATTTTTCGGTTTGCGCATATACGACTTCGCTTCCGTTTGTCCGAAAGAACGAAGGAACGATCGATCGGCCGGTCGCTCACTCGTTGCGTGATACGTTAACGGCCGCCGCGTTTCTCGTCCATCACTCATACGGAGTCCGAATTACACATAAGACAATTTCCGTGCGATATCATCTAATACAGTCTGCGTGTCACGCGAGTTTCCTGTCGCCACGTAACGAGGCGAAGAAGGTTACAACTTCGTCTCGCGCTTTGCGTTTGTGCTTCACATTCGCCCTATCCTTGCCAATATCCTTGCCATTATCCTTTACCGATTCATCAATTCTTAATGGCCCAAAACGCGAACGAATGAAGAAACTCGACGTTCACTATCGATCGCTATTTAGTATATCGAGAGAAATATCCATTTAATTTCAGTCGACATAGTTAATTAATACATTGCCGATTCCGTATCTCTCGTTACACGCGTCGTCGCACGTCATTCTTCGTGGCCGTGCGTCATCAAAAGGGCGGGAAAAGTCGCGTGGAGAGTCCAGGCCACCTCGACAATAGAAAGGAGCGATCGACCGGCCCACGACGTCGCACCGGTAAATATTTGTTTCTTCGATTAATTGACCCGAGGAAGTGGGTGTGAAACGATGAGTACGCGAAATAAGGAGATTTCTTCCTCCACGGAGGGACGCACATCGGGACGCCAAAGCCGGAGCATGGAGCAAACGCGTCCGCCTTCTCAACCCCGTGGCGTATAACTGAGGTGCTCCTCGTTGACAGTAGGGCACACGACAGAGGTGGTGGTGGAATCTCCGGTCGGTCCCGCTCTTCAGTCTTCACACTCTTCCTTCCGTCTTCGGGAAGTCTTCTTCTTCTTTATCTTATAGCGTTGATCTTCTTTTTCTTCTTCTATCCGTAGAATTTCAGACTCAATTGAGTCTTGGTACCATGCGAAAAACAACTTGAGGGGATAGACATCCAGAGTTATGGCACTTAATTCCCAGATAAGGATTCGATATGACCGCAGAACATATTTATAGAGAGTGATAGGAGCGAGAGATGTTTCGAAGAGTCGATAAATTCTACGAAATACGCACAAGACGAAGGGTGTGTTTGACTCTCGCAACTTTCGCAAGCATCGTTTGTCTTTAATAACGTTTCATAAACAAGGGTGAAATAATTCCAAGAACGTTGCGAACAAGCGGGATATATAACCGAAGTCGACGAAATCTCCCAAAATAAAAGTGATGCAATACTAAGACCATGGCACAACCGCCCCGGTCGAGCCATATATGTATGTTATTCGAAATTTCCTCGGAAAGTCGAAACCAAGCCAAGCCCTGAAAGGGCTTGATTTCTTCACGTTCGACTCAACCGCGGTACAGTTTATGGACGACACGACGGATCGTGACAGCCGATGGATGCGACGAACGCGCCTCGCATTTACGCGCCGTGCAAGCGCGATGCATCACACTGTTTCACACAGTTGCTTTCACGTGCTCGACGTGCTTGACCTCGAGGGACCGCCTTTGCGCGGCTGTCAATATCGCAAGCTTCACGGAAAACAGCATGAAATATTTCTAAAATTTTTCGTGAAATATATATTTTTGAAATATAAAAAAAAATATGTCCAGAAGAAATCAAAGTTTCTGAAATATTTTTGCGCTCACAACATAGTATTGTACAATATTTCTAAAATATTTTTGTAAAATATTTCAGTACAAAATTTTTAATCGTTTTACTAATGTCTACAAAAATATTTCTGATATATTTTATTTTGAAATGTTTTAAAAAATTATTCACTTAAATATTTCATGCTGGTATGGAGTATTCGTGTCACGTGTGTCTTGTCGCTTTTCCGCGCACTTTCCTTCTCATGCACCTTCACGTATAAGAGCCATACGTCGCTTGGTTGTTTTCCTAATTGTTTTTTCGTGTAAATGCAACCGAGCGTAAGGAGCATGTGACAGGCTCATTTTATCACGGTGATTCAATCCTAGTTCGAAGTCGCTATTCGTACGCCATTCACGATCCTGCGAATATTATCGCGCGCGTCTCATACACATACACTCGGCACTGAATTAAACGGCTTGATCTCGAGTCTTAATATGGCAGTTACGTTTGGTACCGATGTAATACGAAATTCAGACAGCCACATCCGGTACTATAAACGTGAGGCGGCAACATGGTAGAGAAGAGTGGGGCGCAATCAGACATCCGTTCATTTATATAGTTATATCTTCGAGCGTTATGTAGCGAGAAAAACGCGGACCACCGCATCGATAATAGTCCCCTAATAGGGTACAATCAGCACAATGTAGCTTGCGAAACACTCTATAATCTAACGCGGACTGTTATTCTCGCGTACAATCGCAAGTGCGGTTTATACAGAAGCACAATACAACAGTTAATAATAAGGAAAATTAATGGAGAGGAAGTTTAAAAAAATGAGATTTTTATCTGATTGTGCTTTGTCCTCCTTATGAGCAGGCACGGCGGGTGTCATCTTGAGATATTTGACTTGTATCTCTCAATGTGCTGCGTAATATTTCTTGATGTATGTAGCATTCTTTGATATATGTATATTAATTATTTTAAAAAAATAAAAATAAATGCACTACATTTTTCATGTTGAAAATGTATAGAGTCACATTAGTTTGTTTTTGACACTTCTGAGCGATTGATATAAAACAAGGCTTTATCTCGAAGTATTTAATCTATTGTGTTTCTTATACCTGTTTCTATCAATGTAGATTAACTTTAATCTTGGTTTAATTTACTTTTTATTTTTTTATAGTTCTAAGAATTAAAAAAGGATAAAGAGTAAGTTAAGCCGAGATGAAAGTTAGTCTACATTGGTTGAAATTGACATTAATTCATGGTATTTGTCAGTATTAACAGTTAAGAAAGTAAAACTTTAAAAGAATACTAATTTTTTTTCATTTATTAAAAATGTGTAGAGTCGCATTTAGTGGCATAATGCGTTTTTGTTACAATATTTCTGAACGATCGATGTAAAACAAGGCGTCGTTTCGAGATGTTTAATTAATTTAGAGATGGCATTCTTAATTTAAAAATAGGAAGTTTAATAATAACTCTCAAATTAAAAAAAAATAAAAAAATTTGTTTTGTGGTAGTGTAGGAAATATTTATGTTTAATTTTTGGTATTTCTTTGAGGATGGCCTCAAATGTTTGGTTCGAATTTTAACACAATTTGAATATATATTTTTGTGTCTAATTTTTTTTAAATATATTTATGTAAGAATTTGTTATAATTTTTGTTTTATAATTGAATCTGCGCACCAATTACTGCGCCTTACTCTCATTTGCCTTGAAATTTTTAAAATATTCTTTATTTAATACTGCATGATATTCTTCGATATACACATATTATTAAGAAAATAACAATTATAAAAAAATAATAGCTGTATTTTTTATTGTCAAAAATAATATACAATCATATTAATTTTTATCATGCTGTTCTTGGGTAATCGACGATGGCTTTAACGAAAAAGGGACATCATAACTGAATCGTTATTATTACCACAAAGACAATTGCCGACAGTCAAATAGGATTTATATTAGATCGAATTAAGGCTATTCCTATATCAAAATTAAAGTTGTGGATAATACAATAAATGACCATATAATTGGTAGATATAGTCGTAGATATGTGTCGTAACGAACAACGTAATGGACCTTATTTGTTCTGCATTTGTTTTCCAATGGTCAGATGATCACAATTCAGATATTTGTTATCTGATATATAATATAATTGGATGTGGATAAGATGACATGGAAATAGAATTACTGTCTAGGTTAAACCGTACATATATTTGCACATTTTCACCCACAATATTTCTTCCTCTCTTTCACGGATGCTGGGTTAGCCAGTACATATGTGCGGACACGTGCATCTCTAGTTATAATATATTTGAAACATAATATCTCTGTCGTAGTTGCAAAGAACGTTGTTCTTTATAATCGCGAATGTCGATTTGAATTTCTTATTCTTCAATTTTTCTTCACATTTTTCAATGAGTTTTTCATTGAATTACGTATAAAGAAATTTTCCGGCAATCTATTTTCTTTATATTCTCTCATTTCATTTTTTAAATTATAACAATATAAAAATAATAATGTTTACATCAATAATATTTGTATTATAATAAAATATTATATATATATATAATAATGGATTTTATTCTAATGGAGTTAAATTTATGTCATAATGTGAAATTTCAGAAATAAAGAATGAAAGAAAGAAAGAAAGAATTCTGATTTTCTTGTTCACATATTTATCATATTATATCTTTAACAAAAAGGTTCTTTAAAATATAATTATTTATAGTAAAAGGATTTTCAACTCTTCAACCTCATTAATAACCTCGTAAATCACGAAACGTTTAAAGTGAAAAACATTTTGCTTTTGCATTCTTCGAACTGTCCACGCGAAAGTAATAAGAAGAAATTAATAAAAATCATTGATAATTAATCTTTTGAAAAAGAAGCGCAACAAAGGGAAGTAATGCAGCCACTAGCTGAGAAAGCAGCGTATAGGACTGCGACTCTAAGGCACTTCACGCCGATGGCTTTAACGAACGGTGAACGAGTCTATTTGTGGTAATTCCTACGTATTCATTGTCCGTAACTGGCGCATAACGGAGCGCTTGGCATTGCATAAAAGATCTCTAATTGCGCCGCGGAGCTAAATGACTTCTTTCTCGCATGTGCGGGCGCGCGCGGACGAGCAGCCTCTCGATGAGCGCGCCAGTGATCGCGATCTAAATCGAAAATGGGTCGTGTTCGTGTTACATCGACCATGTAAACACACCCTGGAACATACCGCAGAGTATCTAATGGTTTAATACGACTAATGCATTGCCGGAAGGTAAGCTTAAATTCAGTGCCGTGCCTCCGATCGTCAGATCCATCAGCAAGTGCCGATGTGTGTATGCATGAAAAGTCTGATGAAAGAACATATATATAAAATTATATTCAGTGAGAAAATGTAATAATAACAGTTTTTTGTTTGTTAAAATAAGCTCGTTGGCGTATCTTCCTTTCAATTTTTAATAAACGTTTCTGTGCGACATTTTAATGTGTTTTCTCTAATATAAAATTAACAATAAATAAAATAGAAAAATTATTCTATATTCTCAATAATGATTAAATATATATTAGAGCAGTTTATGAAATATATTTGCTACGTAATCAATTCACCGTAATCAATATAACCCTCCGGAACGGGGGGTGAACCTACTTAATTATAAATATTTTTGTCAAAAAAGTCAAACTTAATTTTTTATTTATGTTACATTTGCAAATTTGGATTATTCTTATTAAAACATAATTAATATTCATTATGTTTTATATGAGTTATGTTGGTCTCTTGAAATTAATTAGTGTTTTTTAATTAGCATAAATTAACACTATATTACTCGCGGCGTCTTTTTAACATAATTAGTATTCCGTGGTTCTGACACCCTAACATTATATCTCAATTTTCATTCCTCTCTTTGACGATTTACATTTAAATTTAATAAAATTCTATAATCCTTTAGATTTAAAGATAAATGCAAAAAATTTTGTAGTTATGGAAGAGTTTGCGCTGAATATATTGTGTACAGGTATATGTATAACATTCATATATTTAGTGAATTTATAAGGACTCACCACAAGTATAGTTATCTGAAACACAAAGAAAAAGTACATGTATACAATTTTAAAAGAAAGATGATTATTAGCGTCTCAGATTGATTGTGTTATTAATGTCCGAACGTTTCGGCGCACAATCATTTGAGATTAATTAAATTCATGAACTTAGAATATTATATTCGTAACTTCCAACTTTGACCGATCCATAGACGCTCTCTACTATATTATGTTGTTACATTAACTCGGTCGATTTCTAAAAAGAAGGTTTATAAAAAGAAAGATTAATGATCCAGAAGCAGAAGAAGGAGGTACAACCTTTTTATGCATTATATTTAATAAAATAAAATTTCTTATAGTAACATAATTAATTTTTATTAATAGAATTTTATAAGTATACAATTTTAATTAATGACCAGAAGTTTTACAACCTCAAAAGGAGTGTGTCTTAAAAACATGTCTTAAAAGACTTTACGACTGATAATCCTACCTATGAATAATGAAGGATTAAATGGATTTTATAGATCCAACGTCAATAACTGTGTTACAAATTTTGACATTCGTTCCAAAGGATTAAAAAATATATTCTATTCTGTATAATATAAAATTTATATAATGTAATATCAAGATATAAATTATATCTTTCTTATTTAAACATTTGTAAAAAGCAATGCATATTTAGATTTACCTTGTAAATTAATATAATAAAGTAATTTCCTATTACTCGTTAATTTTAATAAAATTGTACATGGTTCCAATAACTCTGTCGTCAAAAAGAGAAAATGGTCGAAATGTTATTTCTCGTTCGAGAACATTCCGATTATTATTTGTCACGATGTCACATGTTGACCTTGACCTTCAAAATAATATATATATATTTTCGGAGGTTCTATATGATTATATACCATTTTATTTAATATCCTTATCTCCAAACACGCGCACAAGCACGATCGATGATTCCCCAACGATCCCAACACGAACAACTGACTTAAATATCGTCTGATATTATATCACTTCGTCATATCGCATCGATTTAGAATGAAGGACAGATTGATGATGAAAAAAAAAACGAACTCCAAACAATTCACGCTAAGTAAGCGTATCCTGAATTTGTGGGCGCGCCGAATTTATGTGCGGTTCATATAATAAAGATGTGCCTTGAGGCTTAACGAAGCGGGGAAGGAGTACATGAGGAGCGTAATGCGAGCTTTACTTATCGCAGAAATAATAAAGATCAGCCGTTTTTCCTCATCTCGGTAACAACGAGAAAAAGTCGCGATGAAATCATGAAAACAGGCGGAAAGGGACGCGCGATTTTTAATGAGATCCAATTAAAAGCTCGCCCGTGTTCACGACCGACGTACACGCAATGTCCGTGCGTTCACAACTCCGATAGTATTTTATTTTTTTATTAAAAGCGGCGGACATGACGTAAAACGCGTAAAACTTTACAAATTAATACATCACACGCGCTACCTCTGCCTTCCTCTCGTCCCATTAAAATAAAAGATAATTACGCTTCTCCGTGCGGAAGACAAATATTTACAATGACAATAATCACGATCGCATTTGACATATCGTTACACGCGAGCAAAACTAATTAAGAGAACAGGATCGGTGAATATACACATATTCATTTAATATGGAAATATGGAAATTAGAAGACTGTAACTCTTAATGACTGTAATGTAGTGTTATACACAATGTATTGCGCAGGTTTTATAAAAATGATCATTGCGCAGATTTTATAAAAAAAAAAATGCGCAAAACGACACTATAACATTATAATTATAGTGGTGAAAAATTACGGAATATGCAAAGCTTGCTCTTCTTTTTTGTTATGATTATGATGGCGAGACGCAAAAGTTTTTTATTATTTGTATTTATATTTCGTAAATTAAAAAATCAAGAATTATTAGAATTTGTCTTAAATATAAATGTCTTATACTTTCTTGTGGGATTTTATTGTAAAGTATTTGTAAGAACTCTTAAAATATTAGTTAAAGTGTCAAATAAAAAGTTTAAAAAAATTTATAGCAATGCCTTCTATCTTTTTTTATCATATAAATGAAAATCATATAAATTCTTTTAATTATTTGATTTTTTTTATTCACTTTAATTACGTTTAACAACAAACGAGTCATTAGAAGAATTTCTAAAACAACTATTTATTTATTGCTTAAAACAAAGTTATATGATTAAAATATTTTAAAAATAAATTATACATACGTTTTTCTTATAATTAGATTATCTGAAATAAACATATTAATTTAAAATTATTGGAAACAAATTTTACAAAAAATGAATTATTAATATTTACTCCAAATACCTTAATTCATGTCATAAAATTATTTAAAGAATAGAAATCTGAAAGCGTTTAGTTAAATTTTTTCGCTTTAAAACAATTTTTTATTTAAAGGGCCAATAAGTATCCACGGATACTGATATAAGGGTTAATCCTTTTTGCGGGCGCTTCATTGATCGATTCGCATCAGTGCCCGAATTCAATTTGTCTAATGAATGCGCGAGCTCATTTTTCCGTGTGCATCACGTTGATTAAGTTTCGCGTTAACGTCAGAAGAGAAGTGGATCGCGGCGTTGATCATTCTTGCGCTTTTGCTATTCTCGATTACATTCGAGACGAATGTATCATGAATCAATAATTAATGTTACTGTATGTTATAGTAATCGTAGACCGTACCAAATATCATATAGCATGTACCGTTCATTGCGAATTGCGCGATGGATACAATTAAGCTTAACCTACATTATAATTAGATTTCACAAAAAAATTTTCACAAAAAAGAAATCTTATTAATTTAACTGTATATATTAAATTTAATATATTTAATTGTATATAATTGTAGTACAGTAATTAATGAGAAATATATAACTTCTTATATAAGAATAATCCAAAATCATTCAAAAATAATTTTGATATTTTATATACCAAAATTTAATATGCAATTTTTTTATATAAAATTATAAAAAATATGAATAAACAATTTAGAAAATACTCAGCAATTAAATTAATTTGCAGAGTCATTTTAAAACGCAAAGGCCTTCGTTTATAAATAATTATAATGTAAATTTAACGCGATCACTTAGCGTAATTACTTATTATAATAGTTTTCAAACAGTAATATTATTAAATATATTTTTTATATCGTATTTAATATATTTACAAATACGTAGGTATCCAAAATTGTTATTCTTTATTCTCAAAAAGGTTTCAAAATCGCTTACAAACAGTAATATAGTCCATTATCTTAAAATTCGAAAACATCATCGATTAATGGAAGGTGCAATCGTGTTTTGTTTGAAAACACTTGTGATAGATGGAAAATAGTGTTGCAACGTTGCACGTATGACTACATACATAATCCACATTAAAAATAAAAATCCCAGGAACATAAAAGGACCATAACTGTAAGAAAAAATATTCTGTGTATAATTTGAGACTTATTGTACATAATTTTTTGACAGATCTTAGAAATTACGGAAACTACGTACTTGATAAGCCATGCGATCAATACACCAAATGATATACTTATGAGAAAGCTGTAATTAGCTAAAGGTCGTAAACTTAATCGAGGTGGCAGTCGTTCCTCGGAGCCACTGCTAAATCCGTTTGATGTTCGTTTAGGTAATTTTACAATCGTAGTAGGTGGGGCAATTAATTGTCGACAAACACTACCAAGGAAGCTTCGTCTGTTGTATAGTGCGATTATCTCATATCGATACTGCAAATGAATCGCAAGTTATTAAACTAAAAAACAACGATGTGATTACATATAATACCTTGAGATTGAGGTAACAGCATAGCTTGTAAAAGTTTCTAACGAGAAAAGCGCATTCGTTCGTTCGCACCGGTTGCAATTCTGGATCGCCCATATATTCGATATATCGACATGTCTGTCTACCCTCTTGCAACGGTACGAAAGTACCCGGTCTACTTGAATCAAAGCTAGATTCCATCTAAAATCACGTCTTTTAAGCGATCGAAGAATTTTAATAGAAATTTATTTCAATAATCCATACCTGTGATTGATGACAGAAAGAAGTCGACAGAATACTGTCGTGATATTCTTGGTCCGCTACTATAGCAACTTGTGGAATGTCTTCGAGTTGTATCTGCAACAATCATATCGTATATGCTATTCAAAATAACAAAACGCAATTAATTATCGATATAAAAGAAATTCAATTACTTGAAATATATCTATTAGTTGCTGTTGAGCAGTGGCCAACAATACAGGAACGCGTCGTCGCTCTTCTATGCTGATGTCGTCCGAAGAGTATTCCTCGCAACTAAAGAATTCCCACAGAGAAAGCAGAAAGCGCTTTCCTCTTCTTCTATCTTCCAGAGCTTCCACCAAACTGGTCGATGTTAAATGCGCTTGTTTAATATTACTCAAAAACCATACGACCTAAAACGGAATATAATCACCTATTAATGAAACTAGTTTGACATACATTTAGAAATCTTCAGAAAGTAAAAAATACCTGCAGGTTGATAGCTGTCGAAAACATGGGAACATATTGATACGTTGGACCTTCTAGTTCAAGAATTTGTTGTCTAATAATCGATGTCCATTGATTCGTAGTTATTCGACCTTTGCTAAGGCCTGCGTCATCCACACAATTCTCTACTTCACATATCATTTTTGCTAAGTATGGTTGTGAAAATACCTACATAAACATAGATAAGAAGTACATTTTTTAATACAAGATAATATATTTATTTAGCTGATGAAATTCGCGTACTTTTGTAACTCTAAATAACATTAATGCATTCTTAGGCGCTACTAGGTCAGTTCTCATAAATCGTGGAAGCAATTGCTGAAACACAACCGTATATGCTAACAGATTATTAACAACGAAAGAGATCCATCTGCCAGGATCATGAATTTTGCCTCTTTCTTCTTCCTCTGCTTTACTAAAAATATTAAAGAAAAAATATTAACAAGAACTATGACAGGGTTTTGGCATTATCAGTAATATATTATGTATACCCTTCTTTGGTATATGTTACTCCTGGTACATATCTCCATGGTTGAATAAAACTTAACCAAGCCTCCAGTATCAACCTGAACGAGCTGTCTAGAGGCCAATGATATATTGCTTTCCTCAAAAACGTATATATTTTTCCTTGAACCGAGGGAAGAATTATTCTGCCAAATATAAATAAAACAAAAGAAAAATGTTGAGTGTAACTGTAATGTGTTATATTAATTTGTAAAATATATCTCACTACCTTTTCAATTCATCCATTGCGCTTTTGTCGCCAGTAGTGCTATTCGTAAACTCATGCAATGTTTTTATGAACGCTCTTACAAGACGTATGTGTTCTCCAGAATGTATACTATGCTGAAATTAGAAATTACAATCAAATACATTTGAAGAGACGCAAGTTATTTTTATTCCGCAAAATTATTCATATTTTTTCATGTAACATAAGGCTTCATTTATTATATCATATAATGCTTCATATAATGCTTCATATATATAATTCATTTATTTATTACACAAAAAACTTACTCGTCGCGGAATCGAAGACAAGTAGGATGTACTCAATTGGGAGGTCAATTGCGTATCCTCCGTATATTCTAACCAAAAATCGAGAAAAACTTGTACTACAGTCTCGCTTCTCCAGACTTGTGGTAAGCACTGCTGTTGTTGCGGTATGCCTGTTCCAGGACTCGTTGTTCCCGAGGATAATATAGATGCTCTTAGAAGTCTCAGAGTTTGCAATTTTTGACAATCTCTGATTGAAATTTAAAACATATAAATAAAGCGTACTTGCTATACTCGAATATGTACGTCTTATCTCTCTAGAAGCACAAAGTGTCTCCGCACCTTCGGAATTCTGGTGACTGAGTTAATTTTCTTGGTGGTGTCTTCTTTACATATGGCCCAATCACCGGTAGAACCGGAGAATTATCTCTCGGAAGAAAATGGTATAGATAACAGTGCGCTAATTGAACATAAACCGTTTCCCAATTCATCCATACATTTTCTTGCTGTTGAAGTTGTAACCAAGGATTGGTCAAATGATACGCAAAATGAAAGATATAGTACTCAAAGGGATATGTAGTTATGTTAAGAAAAAATTCATGTTTGTAAATCATAATGCAATAATCATATATATTAACTTATAAAATATAACATTTAACTTATAAAATCATATATTAACTTATAAAAATATAACATTTAATAAAGGATACTCATAGATAAAGCTGAAGGAACACGTGTCGCTTGGTCATCTCTAATTTTATCCAGATAAAATGGTGATATTATGGCTTCCTCCAACATGGAGCGTATTTTCGACTAGAATGAGAAACATTACGATATATTATAATAGTCCTAAAAAAATATTTACATGTACTATAAATTTAATTTTTAAACATACCGGAAGATATGACACTGGAAAATTATACTTAAGATAACAGTCTGGAAGCAGTTTATAACACAAAGAAAACATTGATCCTTGTGGACTAAGAAAGTGACACAGTGCCGAATATTCATGTGGATTTTTCTTAAGGGTAATATTGTGTAAACCCCATCCAATATTGTCTACTATTCCAAATAAAGAGTCTATCAGCAAAGGAAAAACTAACTGCAATTCAGTAGTGCTTGACTCATCTATCAAAATAGATAAATCTCTGCATCTTTCAACCAAGGGTTCATTTAAATATCTCTGAGCTCTGATCTAAAAATTAATGGACATAACGCAATAAAAATTTAACCAAAAGTATAAAATATATGTTAAAATATTAATATATGTTATAACTATAATAAAAATGTAAAAATATAATCCATTATATTTTTTTCATTATAAAAAAATGTAATTTTCAAATTTTTGTCAATTTTTAACAAACATATAATAATTTAACAAACATATAATAGTTATTGTAAGTACTTGTTTGTTAATCAATACACGCTTAAGATTACGTTCGATGACGATAACATTCGTATTTAAATCTTGTTACTCCACTTTACTCCGCGTTTACATACTCTACATTGTTAGGTACTGTTTGATATTTGTTTTTTTGCAATGTATCAATCAATAATACGTACTGTAGCAACATCGGTGGACGAAGCCATTGTTCACAGTTTTCGAGTTTAGATAAATTATAAAATTAAAAAATTGCAATTAAATAATATCATTTGTATGAAACGTTATGTCCTTTTTTCGAAAACTCACACCGGTCAATCACGCTAACCTATGAATTCTGTAATTCATATTTATCTGATAGGCACTGAAATGTCTGAATAGGAGTCTACAGTAGCGCTACTAAAAAGTGCGAGAACTCACTTGTGAAAACAATTGCGCGATCGGTAGAATCGTGAGAATGCCGTACAATTATAAAAGGAAGATTTATTTTTTGCAACTGAATTTTTTATTTGTATT
>NW_017259576.1:1720315-1724796 GCF_001594045.1 Atta colombica | reverse complement strand
TATATATTGTATAATTTGAAATAAAAGAAATAGATATAGATATTATAAATTAATATATAAGTCTATTATCTTTAACAACAATAAATATTTATAAAACTTTAATGTAGATAATTTTTAATAGATATAAGAGGTAAATAATCCTTATTGCAAAAGTGCAACATAATTAACTATTGTAAGTTGAAAACATCAAATTAATTATTGTAAGTTGAAATAATAATTGATTTATGATTGTTACATGTACTTCAATATTTCTAAAGTTTCTAACCATTATTTATTTCTCGATTTAAAAAACAAAGTGTAATATTAATACACATCTAGACATATAATTAATTTCTTTGTATAGTTATATACAATTATAATATTTTATCTTTTTCATAAATATTTATCTTTATTTAAAGAGAGATAGAGAAGACAATTTCATGCATGAAATTGATATTCATAATTGACAAAGCAAATATGACTGAAATTAAGATTAGGAACGGTAATTATGTGTTATAAAATTTTGTATAACATTGTGATGTCACATTTGTTGATTTTTACATATCACATTTTTCGATTTAAAGATATCTTACGACAGACCAAGTATATGCACATGAGGTAATTGTATCATTCAATTTTAATGCACTTATAATTTTTGGTAAGTAGGTAAAAACGGTATATATGATGTCCATTTCCATCTAAAAAATATTAATTAATTTAAATATTAACTGTACGTTGTACATATTATATATAAATATTATATATAGATAAAATCTAATGTATATTAATAACACCTTCTCAGCAGACTCATTCCAAACGGAAAATCGAAAGTATTCTGGACGTACTCAGCATCAGATGCTTCGTCAATTTTTTTGTCAATCGCGTCATCAGTCAATTCCATTTCTTTTGCCCAAGCCTCCAAGCCCCGATCTTTTGCATTACCTTATAAATTTAAATATAAATAAATCAATAAGTACATATCCCATTATTATTAATCCTTATCAATAGTACCTGGGATAATGTTATCCAATAAACAGCCTAACGCACCACCTACTAAAATAGTGGTGCTGAATAATACGGTGAATACGCTGTCCACCACGGCATTTCCTGTTTGTATTGTATCCGGATATTTAATCAGCCACTTTGACAAGACCTGAAATAGATCATAAAATCACATGCGTGCATTCACTCTTGCATATAAATATATATGTATCTATATGTATATGTAGATATGTAATTTATATGAAAATGTATTTATGCATCCCTAACAGCACAATTCATCGGCGCAACATTTCCCAGCAAACGAGAATGGATTGAAATGGATTCAGATTTTCAGAAATATTGATTCACGAATATTAAAATGAATGCTTTTCAATCCTGAATTTTTTCAGCATTTTTATTCATTTATAGGAATTGCATGGAGCATATCTCTATCCCTTTCAAAATCTAATAATAATATTAGCTCTTTCTGTGCAAAAACATACAATTGTGAATACTGTTCAATTCAAAATTTTGAATAGGAAATGCAGTTTTCCAATCCAATTGCATCCAATTGAATCCAATTGAATCCAATTGAATCCAATTAAATCCAAAAAAAAGTATTCGCTATTTAAAATATGCATTCGGATAGAAAAAAATTTCAATCTATTTTAATCTATTTTCGTTTGCTGGATTGCCCAATATATCCTCAATGTATGCCAATATTTAACCAACGTTTCGCCAATAAATTCTGCTAGAAATGTAAATAGCAAAAATTAATGTAATTGAGTACACATTCGTATCCTGGAGAGTGTACATACTCACCAAAGGGAAAAACATGGACAAGCCTAAAATGAATAAGTTTCTTGAGGAATTGAGATTAACGTATTGTAATGCCGACAGACCTGAAAAAAAGAACTGCGAATTAAAAATAAAATAAAAATAATAAAGAAGAAAATACCATATATATATATATATAAGCCCAGCAAATGAGAATGGATTGAAATAGATTCAGATTTTCAGAAATATTGATTCACGAATGTTAAAATGAATGTTTTTCAAGCCTGAATGCATTTTTATTCATTTATAGGAATTGCATGGAGCATATCTCTATGCCTTTCAATCTAAAAATAATGTTAGCTTTTTCTGTGCATTGTGAATGATACTGTTCAATTCAAAATTTTGAATAGAAAATGCAGTTTTTCAATTCAATTACATCCAATTGAATCTAATTGAATCCAATTGAATCCAAAAAAAGTATTCGCTATTTAAAATATGCATTTAGATAGAAAAAAATTTCAATCCATTTTAATCCATTCTCATTTGCTAAGAGATGAAATAAATAATAAAGAAAAGAAAGAAAATAGTAATTTTTAAATTAAAAACAGTTTCCTAATTACTTATACATCTAAATTATAAGTATTACGAATAAATTTGCTATCTTTTCATGAAATCTTTCTAATATAAGTCTTACATATCTCGTTTAATTAATATAAAAATATAAAAATAAAAATAATTTTATGGCAGTGAGAATAAATCAAATATAGTAAAATATCAATATAAATCTTCGATTTTTGATGCGTAAATAATATATTTTATTGCTTAAATTATTCGCACCAACAATTGCGGAAGCTCATATTGACATTTTATTTATATTTAATTTATATTATATATATCTTGTTTAAGAATATATGGGACATCTGAATGCACTTTTTTACTTTGAGATTTAACTTTGAGATATTCATAAATAAAGTATTTCGCAATTGAATATCGTAGAACTTTATGCTCACCGAAAGCACAAATCATTCCAAACATTATGCAGAATATTCCACCAACTATCGGCTCGGGAATTATGATGAATACCGCACCAAATTTGCTGATTACACCCTGCAGGAGCATCAGGAAACACGCCCATTGTATGACTCTGCGGCTGCCGACTTTGGTGACTCCTAATTGTTTTCATTACGTTCTATCAGATAATGCTGTTACACCAAAAATCTGCATTAAACTCGCGGTTAAAATGTATAATCGTTACCTATCGTGCCGACATTCTCGCCGAATGTATTTGTGCCATTGCCGCTACCCCAAAGTCCAGCCAGTATTGTACCCAGACCTTCTATACCAATACCACGATTGATTGCATGAATCGGCGGCGGCGGAGCTCCTGAAAGTTTCTTGATAAATCACAAGCTCATTATTAACAAAAATTTTGTTCTTAACAAATCTTATTTTTTTTTAGGTCATTTTTATTGATGATAAAAGATTTTTCCTGGAAAGAGTCATCACCTCATTATTAGTACTAATAATAATAAATGAGAAATGGCTTTAAAAGGAAAAATTATGAAGAAATCATTTCTAAAATGAATATACCTACCACACATTCTTGCGGTAGTCGGATAGTAACTGATGGACTCAACAGTGCATGCTAATACTCCTGCTAGCATACCAAGTACTCCTGACAATGTTACGGTGGGTACGCCCCACTGTCCAGGATACGGTATTCGAAACCAGGGTGAGTCGCTTATAATTCTCAATTTGCTATCCGATCTGGCGGGATGACCAAACGGTAACGTATCGGTTACTGTTAGTATGGTGCAGATTATCCACATGACAATTATCGTCAGCAAAACCTAATGTAATAAGTACTCTAAATATATATATGGCGATATTTTCATATATGAATTTTTTATTCTAAAACAATGATCTGCAATTTCATAAATAGACACAAAATTTCTATGGATATAAATACCTTTAAGTAAAAAAAGTATAAAAAGAAATGCTTAAAATAGAAACTCAAGAATCATTTATTTATTCTACGGTAATTCGCATTATCATTACGAAATTTAGGATCCTTCTCTCTTAATGCTTACTGGAAAGAGTTTGAACAATTCGAACCAAATAACGTGGAGTCCATGGTCCTTGCGATATATTAAAAACGGAAATGGAATATTGACCATTATTTGAGAACATGTTGTCAGTAGTATTATTGTTCTAAAAATATACACAAGTCAAATATATACGTCAGTAGTATTATTGTTCTAAAAACATATATTCATTAAATCCTAAGATATTTAATTTTATTAGATTTTAATCGCAAGAATTAGAGGCTTTCAAAAATAAGCCTTTATCTAAGTTTTAAATTTTTTAAGCTACAAGAATTAACCAATTATAGTCGTTTTTCATGAGCATTTCCTGAAGATGAAAAGTTGGATGATAAAATGAGTATAGAGTTGGCTTAAGAATTGTTTTGTTATGTGTCAGAGAAGAATATACAAATGTGAAAGTGAGCGCGGTGTGGCAAAATATAGCTGGCCGTCCCCGTTTATGAAGGTCTAGTCTTCTCGTCTGCTCGGCCAAGATTCTTGAACGAAGGTCTATTCTAAAAAAGCTGCACAATTGGATAATCAATCAACCATATCATATATCAAAGAGCATGTCGAAACAGAATTTATAGACTGTTTATTGTTCCATTGAACATTCGACAACTGTAATTGATCAATTTCTTAAGATTTAAAATTTACAGC
>NW_017259576.1:1716319-1720215 GCF_001594045.1 Atta colombica | reverse complement strand
GTTCGTGGCGTTTTTCCCGTTAGATGGCATTAAAAAAACGCCACGAACTTTTTCCCATACCTAATATATATACACCTATATGTATATATCTTATGCCATACCCAGCTGCGATGCCCCAATGCTGAGACGCGGCATCCGCTGCGTTTTCGAAGAGAGATAGTCCAACTAGCGAAACCGTTGGCACAATTGTCAACGGAGTTATAAATTTCAACAAATATCCGATGATACCTGCATGTAAATGCATTTTTAACATTTTAAAATAAAAAAATGAATTAAATAAAGAGAACAAAAATTGTATTACGCAACAGATTTGATAATTAAAAAGCGCTTACCTCCAAATCCAACGATTACTTGGAACAAGGCGGAAACAGCGATGGCACCTGACAGTTCTCTCATTCGGATTTGCCAAAGCTCCGTGCGATTTTCGTGGGACATTTGCTCGAGAACTTCCGGTGCAGGGCATTGCCACTGTGGCAGATTCAATATCGCCAAAGTTGGCACCAAGAATGATATGGTACCACCCTGCACCAATGGCAACCTAATACAAACATACATTTCTTTGCGATTAAAATTTGTTATCGGTATTCCTATAAGCGTGCCAAGTAATGTTAAATTTTATATTATATTTGCAAACAGAAATAGTCATTAGAATATATTATAAATGTTCCTCAGTGTACAAGATGATTTAAAAAAAAAAACAGATATTTCTTAGTAAGAAATTTTTGAACAATGTAAAATTGACTTTTTTTTTAAGCGAAAACATAAAAAATTATCATTTATAAAATAAAAAATTCTTATAAAATAAACTTCATTTAAAATTAACTATAATAAATAGATTCTTAATTATTGAGTTAGTTTTTTTAATATAAGACATGGTTTTATTATTCTGTTTAATTTATACTTATAAAAATATAATCACATTTAAAAAATTTTTTTTAAAAGTATTAGAGATAAGTGTCAAAAATTGATTTGGATATATAGTTGTTTGCATGTATCTAATTTTTATTGGACCAAAAAAATTCGTATACAATAATTACTGTATACATAATAAACTTTATAAATATATTCTGTCTTATTGTAGAATTTTATACACTTACCTACATCCTATAGTAGTTTGAATAAACGTTACTAAACCAGTAACAAAAATCATGGTAGAAATAATATGACTCCTTGCGGGGTCATCTTCAGCCATACAGAGGGCTGGCGTTAGAATGAAAGGAATAGAAACGATGGCGCCAATCATGGTTAAATAATGCTAGAAAAACATCTGTTTTATTTACATCGCACTTTCAATAATAAAAAAATAATATTTGCATTAGAAAAATGTTTTTGAATTGTTCAATTACGATAAAAGAGTGCTATCTCTCTCTCTCTCTCTCTCTCTCTCTCTCTCTCTCTCTTTCTCTCTGTCTTCCTATTTTTCTGTCTCTTAATTCAATAGTGTGTTGCTTGTTCAATGATATCATGTTAAACAACTATATTATTAACAACTATATTAAATCATATATGTGTATGTATTATGTGTACATATTTTCAAAAGTTATGTAAATAGTGATGTTAAAATTTATAGCACGAGACAATATGTAAGATGTTGACAACATACTTTTAACTCGCGTCTCCATTCTTATCTCACCAAGTAAATGCAATAAAAGCGCAAACTTCCTATTTATACGAAATCATATAAGACAACGTTTGCTTTATTTTTTATTCTCTTTTTTGGAATATTTATTGCATTTTTATTCATATGAAGACGATAATATATATACATTTTAAATAATTCGTTTAATCAATTCAAATAAAAATTAAATATGAAAATAAAACAAAAAGTAGAAATGTACAAAACCTGTAATGCCATGAATAAACACAAATACCATGGCGGAGCGTCATCAATACCATAAGTAATCTCAGGATTTCTATTCGTGTTTGTTGCTTCCTTTGTTACTGGAATGACTGTTGAATTGTTTCTATTCTAAAATATCAAAGAATAAAAAATGATGACTATATCTATACGATTAAAAATGCTACAAAAATGAATATCAAATAGAAAATATATTATGAGGCAAATAATCGCTAAAACATAATATTATTAATATAATTAAAACATAATATTAATATTACAAAATTTTATCGAAAAATATTAGGTGTACAATTTTGCTTCCGCCATTTTTTTTTCCGAAATTCGAGGCTTTATTGTAAAAAACTTATACATTTACGATTCAAAGTATTGTCCATCGCTGGCCACTACTTTCTCCCATCTTTCGGGTAGCGTACGAATCCCGCGTCGAAAAAACTGGTCAACTTTTGAGGCTATCCACGAATCGATCCAATTTTTTACTTCTTCATAAGACCGGAAGTGCTGGTCAGCCAGGCCGTGTGCCATTGATCGAAACAAGTGATAGTCAGAGGGAGCAACGTCTGGAGAATACGGCGGGTGGGGTAGGACTTCTCATTTCAACATTTCCAAGTATGTCTTGGCCACTTTCGCAACATGGGGTCGAGCATTGTCATGCTGCAAAATCACTTTATCGTGTCTCTCGTTGTATTGTGGCCGTTTGTCTTTCAATGCTCGGCTCAAACGCATCAATTGCGTTCGATATCGATCGCCTGTGATTGTTTCAGTCGGTTTTAACAGTTCATAATACATTACGCCGAGCTGGTCCCACCAAATACAAAGCATGACCTTGGAGCCGGTTTGGCCGGGAACTCCCCATGATTTTCTGCGCTTGGGATTATCGTAATGAACCCATTTTTCGTCCCCAGTCACAATGCGATGCAGAAATCCCTTCCGTCTTTGTCTTTCAAGCAGCTGTTCACAAGCAAACAAACGCCGTTCAACATCTCTCGGCTTCAATTCATACAGCACCCAATTTCCTTGCTTCTGAATCATTCCCATGGCTTTGAGGCGTTTTGAAATGGCTTATTGAGTCACTCCCAATGATCGTGCCAATTCTTCTTGATTTTGACACGAATCTTGCTCAAGTAATGCCTCCAATTCTGCATCTTTGAAAACTTTCTCTTTTCCACCGCTGCCGGTCCTCGACGTCAAAATTACCGTTCTTGAAGCGTTGAAACCACTCACGACACGTTCTTTCACTAATAGCGGCCTCACCATAAGTATTTGAGAGCATTCGATGAGCCTCAGCCGCAGATTTCTTCATATTGAAGCAAAAAATTAAAACCTCCCGCAAATGACGAGAATTTGGCTCGTAAATTGACATTTTCAATCGAGAATAACTTTATGATGCAGACACAAATCGACTAATGTTTCTATGGGATTATGTTGACAGATGCCCAAGTTTATTGTATGACGTCTATGATCTATTTATTTCGACCACCACTTACCGCTAAAGTCTATTATTCTATAGAAAAACGGCGGAAGCAAAGTTGTACACCTTAATAAATTAATTTAAAATATAAAATAACGTCTTTATATTCAGCATTGTGTTTTAAAATTTAATTGAATATATTAAGTAATTATCAATTATAAAATTCATGTAAACTGTGATTTATAATTACGATTTATTGTATGAAAATATAAAAAACAGCAAGATGTGATTTCTTTATAACACGTCTTGTTGCTTTCATGTGATAATATATACACCCCATACAGCACAGAAGATTGAAGCAATATTGTGCAATATTGCAATATTATAGATTGCAATGTAACATTGCAGAGATATTACAGAAATATAAATTAACAATATGTTTGCAAAATGTCAGTAATATGTTTGGATCGAGTTAACAAATAGATACACAAATAAATAAAAGATGTCGATCTAGATAATTTCTGTGTCGATAACCTCTATATCTAAAACAGAGATCGGCTACTCAAATAAAAACTAATTTTACAATTTTTTTTTGTTAAAGTAGCTATTAATATTTATTAAAAATTTGTA
>NW_017259576.1:1712863-1716219 GCF_001594045.1 Atta colombica | reverse complement strand
TTAGAACTATCATTGCAAACTATCATTATTACAAATTTTTTATTTTATATATATAATATAAAAAATTATGAAATATAAAATTATTGTATATATATATGTCACACTGCTAGTCATCTTATCCATATGATAACTGTAAAGGACTTCTTTGGATATCTTTAGTCGTCTTTAATAATACTTCTTTTAGTTTTTATATTTTCACGACTTTGTCGTGCATGAGTCATTATCATAAGTCATCATAAGTCCCTTTTGAGGACTCGATTACAAAAAAATATTTGATTAGTATTCATTAGAAGTAAAGTTTAGGAGTAAAATTTCTTGTAATGCTGCATCTTTTATTCTGTCCCATATGATTTTCAAACACGAGAAACTGAACTCCATCACGTCCATTTGGTGGCGATCTCGCGTATTGCTCGCAAATGAGTGAAAAGTATCAAAATAACGGAAAGATATCTTTTTCATGTGGTCTTTTCGGCAGTACGAAAAGATTTTAGATTTCGACCTTTTGTTTTGCGAAAATGACAATCATAGAAAGATGATGAAAAAATGTCTTTTTTAAGTTGTTTTTGGTCTTTCTGACAAAACTAAGAGATGTTTTATAGACATCTTTTAGTCTTGCTAAAAAGACAATCTAAAAACAATGTCTTTTCGTCGTCTTTTAGATATCTTTTCGCTTTGTTGAAAAGACAACTTAAAAAAGACATTTTTCGTTATCTTTTAGTATTTTATGCTATCTGGATAAACACGTGGCGATTTGTAAAACATGATAATGATTGGGCATTACGGCGGCATGGCGTTAATTCGTACATTTGCACATTCTTTTTACGAAGGATTTTTTCAACAACGGCAATAGGTATAAGAATTTTAGAGTGATGTTTTTATTTGCCATAAAAAATTGATTTAAAATAACTTAAAATAACAGTCATTTACTTATCAATCTGAAAAATATAAATTTGTAAAGTCGAGCGTTTTGGTTAACATGACAATTACTAGGCAACTATCTTAACTCTCTAATTATTTATTCTAATTTGATGTTTTGATTTGACTCTTATTGCCTTGTTAATCTCAAGTCTATTTAATAACAAGAGAGAATCCTGTATTTTACTTAATTTAATTAAGAAAGTCTAAGAGAATTGTGTTATTGAAATTTTTATGGTAAAATAATACAATCTGCAAATTATGTTAATGAGAAGTTATAATATAATATACATGTGCTATCATAATAAATCTCACGAAAGAACTACTAGTTTTTGTGAGGATCAAGCACTTCATTTCGATAATTATAAATGATTATTATTTTCCAGAATTATTTTCCAGCATTTCTCTCTATATAAAATATTCTACAAAATTCTAAAACATCTAAATCTACTATAATTATATGAAGTTACTTAAGAGAAAATAAAAATAAAAAATCTAATTCTCTTTCGCGAATTATTATATGCACGTATCTTGGACGTGAAGATCTTTTTTCAGTTACTTCAACATAAAAAACTTGCTAAGCTTGCTTTTGCATTATATTACATAACTTTTGATAATATCTATTTCTTATAACAAATTCTATTTCCGTTGTATGCGCCGATACCAATTAGTATTAATGGAATAAGATCAAAAAAATGCAAGAATTGTTGAAACATTACATAATGATGCGTCTTTTTTATTTGAACAGTCATGCTTGAATGAAAATTCAGTCACGTTTGTTTTCAGAAAGAAAGATTTATCGACAATTAACTTTATAATATTTCACATGAACATTAGTCGTGGCTGTAATAATTAATATGGTTACATTATTCATGGCTGTAATGATAATCAAAAAAAATCAAATCTTAAAATATTTTATAGTCTTTATTCGCGTGTTTATCTCACGCGAAGTTTTCTTTTATCTTTGTATATCTAAGTAATTCTCGCATTTTTATTGCGATGCTCATTCTAAGCAAACAAAGCTTCGACCGACATATTCTGACAAATTCATTAAACGCTTGTCGATAATATGAGTCGGAATTTTCCTTGATGATGTCATGTTAGAAGGTTTATAGAGAAGATTCCATTGCATGAAGCATTTAATTTAATTCGAAAACAGAATTATAAAAGATAATAGTTCTCTGTTGTCAATAATTAATAAGTACATATAAATCAAACACAAGTTCTAAGTACAAATATAATATAAGGATTATTAAATGTAAAAAGACGAATTTGAAGATCAATTAACTATTTACTAAAAAATGAATTTTTGCAAAATATTGTGTGAGAGGAATTGATAAAAAAATATTTCTCTATGTATCTACAACACAAACTTTTGCATATAACAATAAAATAGAAAAATTTTAAAGAGTTTAAGCTTGAAGATTGAAAATTTTTTGAAATATTTTGTGCTAACATAATTTATGACACAACTGAATTATCTTAAATATCGTTATAGACATATACGGCATTTATAATCATTATTAATACTGAAGATAATTTAATCTGAAATCAAATGAAATCAAAATATCTATTATTTTATGTATACGTAAATTATTTCAATGATTGGTTGAATAGATAATTACATTCTTTCTCTTTCTCTCTCTTTCTCTCTCTCTCTCTCTCTCTCTCTCTCTCTCTCTCTCTCTCTTTCTCTCTCTCTCGTTTACTCAGCAAGTAGCACAGCAGTACTTGTAAAACACTAATAAAGCGTTAATATACTTTTTTAGTACCTTTTTAATGCTTTGTATAAACACAGCATGTGCTACTTGGGTAGAACTTGTGTTTGATTTATATGTTCCTGTATTATTAATCCGAAAAATAATGTAATTGCATATGCAAGAAGATTGCGAAATGTAGATATGTATCGAGATAAATATTCGATATGTCATATCAGAAACAGATCACAATGATGTAAAATTCATTTAGGTTTTAGGTTTTTATAAAACTGACGTTCGACGATAAATATAAAATTTAACGTTGTTTATTAGTGATATTTTGAACTTTTTTTCTATATATTATCCCAACAAACGAGAATAGATTGAAATGAATTGAAATGGGTTCAGATTTTCAAAAATATTGATTCACGAATGTTAAAATGAATGCTTTTAAATCCTGAATGCATTTTTATTCATTTATAGGAATTGCATGGAGCATATCTCTATGCCTTTCAATCTAAAAGTAATATTAATTTTTTCTGTGCACAACATTGTGAATACTGTTCAATTCAAAGTTTTGAATAGGAAATGCAGTTTTTCAATCCAATTGAATCTAATTGAATCCAATTAAATCCAATTAAATCTAAAAAAAGTATTCGCTATTTAAAATATGCATTCGGATAGAAAAAAATTTCAATCCATTTTAATCTATTCTCATTTACTGAGATATATATATATATATAT
>NW_017259576.1:1693011-1712657 GCF_001594045.1 Atta colombica | reverse complement strand
TATAATACCACCTGTATATATTTTAATATATCTATATATTTATAGATGATATTAAATATGCAGGTTGCATTTCTGATTATGCAGAAATAAAGAAAACCGAAACATTTGGAGTGTGCATTTATTATAATGCTAGGAAGCATTAGAAAAATTACTGATAATAATAAAACGTTTTATTGTTATCAGCACTTTGCACAGCACTTCTCAACTTATAATTATAAGTTAATTTTTTTCTTTCATATATATTAAAAAATATATATGGAAAAAATAATATTTGTTTTTTAAATTTCTGCTCGGAGAGAATTTTGGCAATTTTGAAGTATGTTTCTTTCTTTTACCTCCTTTCTTAATGAAAATAAATATAATGATATAAAATTTTTTTTATAATATACAATTTTAAATGACATAAAATTTATTGGTAATACTTATTATTGGTAACACTTATTATTGAACGATTTTATTAATTTACAGCAAAAAATGAGGAACAAATCTGTGTTGATTCAGACATTGAATCGATGTTGATTCAACATCGCTTGACGTTTATTTCTAGCTGAGAAAATTTACTCAAATCTGAATGATAATTCTTATGTATGTTTATGCCGTTTATGTATGTTTATAAATAAAGTAAAAGATTAGTTGTAAATTATTATATTTTTTGTCCAAAATAAAGTCCTTGATTATTTAAAATCTGTGAGCGATAGAATTTTTAAATCTTTTTTAATTTTTATATTCTTTTTAATAGCTGTAAAAATCTTCATAAAAATTAAGATATGGAGAAACAGAATTTTTGTAAATCAGTATTGTTTAATTATGATATATATTCTGCTTTAATCATATTTTTTATCTATTAATAATAATTATATTGTCTGATGGTCATTTCGCAATTAATTTTTCTTTAGAAATTGTTATATGGAGGAAGGTTTGCAATTTTTAATTATTTATTTATTTATAGCAATTGTCAATATAATGTATGCTTTTTAATATCAAGTTCTAAAGTGGAATTTTATTAGGCTTATTGGAATTGATTTATTGACAATTGTACCACAAAAAAATTTACATTCTCTGATGCTCAATTCGTAAAGAAATGTAATTTACTTTTTAATCATAAGAAACAATTTTTCTTAATTTATCTTTATTAATTTATCAGACACTCTGCACATTTTTTTTTATAAAAAAAGAAAAGACGACATCACTATCAAAAATGCTTTAATATTTGTCGATTTTTGCTCAAGAATAGACTAAAATTACTCACCAATTCGGACATTGATATCCCGTTTTCTAACATTTTAAAAAATGTGCCACAGTCTCACAAATCCCCAATCGAGCGGCCAATCTAATTCGAAAATCTAGCGAAAGTTGCTGAAATGTGCACATATGTTTAAGCAGACGCGCGAAGTTTCTTTCCGCTCACGTCTAAATATATCAGATATCGAAAAATATATCACACGATTTTCTCTTAAATGTACTGTCCTGTTATGATACTATCTGCAGTCCATGTCTGTCTCTATTAAGCGGCTGCTTCGCATTCTCGTAGCGTCTACCATCCCCTCCGAGCAAAATGCGAGACGCCGATAATGAATATAATTGCAGTTGACGTTTGACCGTTTAATAACGAGATCGGTTAGTACTTTCTCCTCCAGAGGAGGAAGTTGAGATAAAGATTCTATATAGCAAGGCGAAAAAAATTAAGTCTCATATAGCATACAATATCGTTGCAATATGTAATATTGCTGCAACTTTGTACTGTTAGGTTCATTTCAGATTATCGGCAGTATGAAGTTGCGAGACTCGTGAATTTCTAATTCTTATTTTATTTTCAAATCTCAAAATAAATGTCTACGTTTACCTAAAAATATTAATTACTTATATCATTCTATAATAATATAATAACATATGATTCTTTCGTTTCGGCGCCTTCTTGCGTTGGCCATTTAAAAGTTAATTACTATCTTGTGTATCAGAAAAACTGTAAAAATTGTAAAACAATCGATAATGAATAATAATCAATGGCGTAGCAATTTCTAAACTTCTTCTTACATATATATATATATATTTTTTTTTTGATTGTAGAAAAGTGCTTTGTGTGCTACAATCTATAATCTTGTATAACCTTATAAATTTATATGAATTATCTTGATTTTACGTAACACTTTTTTTGCTTGTTACTAAACTCTATTAATTTATCTATTAATTTATTTATGATATTATCGATTTTATTGCTGCTTAAATTTAAATAAATTGTTATATCAGAGACTCGCTCATTTGCTGATTTTATAAAAGTGGACTTTAATTTACATAACACCTTTACCATATAAAGTTATAGAATGTATTTAGTAATTACTTTTTTTTTTTAAAGAATTAAAAGTGTATAATAAATGCTTAACGAATTCACATTAATAATTAGTATATATATATATAATAGTAATAATACTAAAGTAAACTTTAGTAATAATACTAAACATAGAAAACTCTAATCATAAAAAAATATAAATTTACGATCCAACTATAAAATGCTTTATATAAGCGTTAAAAATTTTATATTAATGGATACCCGAGATCCAATGTAATATTTTCGATCCGAGTGAATTTGCACCGATTTGAATTTCATAATATTCTACCCAGAGATCACAAAATCTAAAAGGTAATTAAAAGACGACTAAATTGTTATAAAGATAGCTTTTAGTGAAAAAATATAATCGACGAAAAAAATGACTAAAAAACGACAGATGTCTTATAGTCTTATCTTATCTTATAGTCTTATCCATGATAAGATAAAGGATGACTTCTTTGGATATCTTTAGTTGTCTTTAATACTTCTTTTAGTTTTTATATTTTGCTACATATAATATTTAATAACGTTGAATTCTTAAATTAATTTTTACACAAAACAAAATAAAATTGCATGACTGACAATATACGTCTCATTTCTTGTAATCTTTGTCATGTGTCTTATGTACAAGAGACATTATCTTTCATCATAGTCTCCTTTGGGGATTCGATTACAAAAAAATATTTGATTAGTGTTCGTTAGAACCATGATGTAAAAAGACAGGTCATTTCCAATACGCAGTCGTTTAAAGAGCCAATCAGAAATCGTTCAAGATGTCAGAATTCAATATGACTGCAAAGTGATACACTGCACTTCTGGACATTTTTTATTAGCCCACTATGATCGTTACGTCATAATACTTGACTTCATATGCACAATGATACACCTGTCTTTTATCAAGAGTAAAACACGAGAGTAGAATTTCTTATAATGTTGCACCTTTTATTCTGTCCCGTATGATTTTTAAACACGAGAAACTGAACTCCATCACGTCCATCTGGTGGCGATCTCGCGTATTGCTCACGAATGAGTGGTAAAAAATATCAAAATAATGGAAAGATATCTTTTTCATGTTGTCTTTTCGGCAATGAAAAGATATCTTTTAGTTGACTTTTTCTTTACGAAAATGACAACCATAGAAAAATGACGAAAAGATATCTTTTTTAAGTTATTTTTAGTTTGTCTTTCCGATAAAACTAAGAGATATCTTATAGACATCTTTTAGTCTTGCTAAAAAGATAATCTAAAAACAATGTCTTTTCATCTTTTAGACACTTTTTCGCTTTGTTGAAAAGACAACTTAAAAAAGACTATTTTTCGTATTCTTATCTTTTAGTATTTGCTGAGTACTTGTTGACGTTATCAATGTTCTACCAATAGGAAAGCATCATAAACGTCGCGCTAATTAAATCCTTGATAGCGATCATGTAATTTTTTTTCTAGGATGGAAAAAATGAAAATTCCTTGTATGTATATGTACCAAGGACTTCGATTCGTTCCCTCGGTTACTTTTTTAAAACTTTCAAAAATTCAGATTATTTCGTTTTTACTTCAAATTTTTTATTTTTTTATTTCAAATTTAGTTGTAAGTGGACGTAAGGTTTAAGGTTCGGCACAAGAATTGTCATAACAATTACTTAAGTTACATTTCAAAACTTCCTCTCTGAGGAAAATTTTACTCGAAATATATAGTACACGTAACGTATACTATAGCATATAGAATAAAATCTTCCTCACAAACGTTTTGGAACGTAGCCTTAGAGACTTAAGTTGTAGACGTAAGTAACGCACAAACTTTGGCGTATGACATTTATTGCCGTCTCTTGGAGACACGTAATAATTATTATACGTGGAAGCTTGTGCGTTACTTACGTCTACAATTTAAGTCTAAGTAAATGTTACGACAATTCTTGTGCTCAAATTCTTAGTCGTATCATTAATCGCACGAATTATGAGCATTAAGGTAGAAAAGTGATAATTTCTCAGTTTGTGAAAATTTCCGAGGAAAAGAATCGAAGTCCTTGGGTGTACGAACATACATATATCAAAATTTTTACTTTTCACGTTTCCGCTCTAGCGAAAAAATTACATATGCTACCTTGTTGGTTGGTGTAAACTTACTCGAGCCAAATATGTTATAATTTTATCCTATTGATTTTTTTCAAGACATATTCTGATCGATTATAATCAAATTGGCTATTAAGCGTCGCTCAAATTATCCCACCTATCTTCTTTCACCATGTTGTTAAGAGTATTTTGTTAATATATTTAATTGTGAATCTAATTAGAGACAAAAAAGAACAGACTAATTATTGAAACTGATTTCCAGGCTGTGATCGATTTGGACGCGCTTTAAGAGTTTGTAATCATCATTCTGTCTTTATCGTTCATTAGACGTAAAATAAAAATAGAAATACTGAAAAGTGCTGAAAGTGTCCAAATTGAGCAGCCTCTATGTGGTGGTAAACTTGCATAAAGGAGGGTCGTATTCCAAAATTACTGTCAGCATTGAAAATGCTATAATTTACGTCACGTGCATTATAGTGTTCTTAGGTCACATGATTCACCGCCATGTTGTAAAGTGTACACAGTAGAATTATGATAGGACAGGTTTTTAAATTTGAATTTCTATTAAGCTTCTAATACGTCCACCATATTCCTAAGTGTACAAACCGATACATGCGCACTAAAAATTGCAGATCACAAAAAGTTCACTGTCGCTACTGGATATGATTATACCAGAAAAGTTTCTCTCTGATTATATTGGGTCGAGTTGCCACTACGAATGTTTCGAAGCATCTGATTAATCAAGTGAAAGAAAGAATTTCACTAATTGACTAATTAAAAAATGCTTCGAAGTATTCATAGCGGCAATTCGACTGCACCCACTGTGATATCACTGCGTATGCTCTGACGCTCGAGGCTTTATGCTCCCATGTAAATATACCCTAAAGATGTTTTTTCATGCTGACGCTCGACTCAAGCATTAATTTTGATCACGTGACCGGTATAAAAAATATCTTTATACGAAAAAGGACGGTGTGATCGCTTTCAGATTTCTGTCTGATTCAATCGTTGTATTCACTGAATCTATCACAACCAAGAGGTGATTGGTTACGTGTCATTTCTTAGCAAATCGTGTAACTCAAATCAGTTACAAATAGAACAGACTTATTGATGTTATCGTGAAGATTTATCATTGTCCATCATCGTCCCAGCTGTAGCTATAGCAGGCCAGCCTGTCTACACCTGAGTAGCAGATATATCTACCGTGTTATGGTTAAGTTATATTTGTAAACTGTAAACTTATTACCTCCATTTAATGGTAGAAGCTATTATTCACAGAACGATCGGATTGTCTGGGAAATTAGTGATACCTATCATTTTTTCCTAGCGGTATTTAAGCGTCTAACGCATTTGTATCGTGTTTACACAATGGACGAATATGACGAACCTTCAGACGTCGAGATGGTGCCTTTCAATGAAATAGAGAGATCCGAAGCAATATTAAAGCCAGAATTACAGGTGACAGAAATGAATGATTTTAATTGATATATATGTTGTTAATATAATTTTTAGGTGTGCTTCGAATTACACTTCTAAATTCTTTTAGATACAAACATTAGAGAGTAATTCTGAAAAATCAATAGACACGTCAGGCATAGATATATTTAGCAAAGAGGAAAGATTGAAATTAGAGGAACGAGCAAAGCGTTTTGGCTTGACAGAAAAATACAAGGAATTATCACTAGAAGATGATTTGTATAGCAGGTATAAGATACTTAATTGATTCGGTAAATTGATTTAGTAAAAGCAATTGCTGCTATTTCATATACTTATGTAATAATTGTAGCATGGGTATTGTGGATGATGAGAATGCAAAGAACGTTAGATTGAATGTAATTCACATGAGAGGAACTGAAGATATGAGTACCAAAGATGTATTCAAATATTTCCAAGATTATGATCCAATGTCAATTGAATGGATCAACGATGTATCATGTATGCTTCAAAAATTTGATTTTATTTGAAATAAAATGGCACCATATCATTTACTACTGACATTTTGATATATAATTTGTAATATTACAGGCAATGTAGTCTGGTTTGATAAAGAAACAGCAGCTAGAGCTATGATGGGATTATCTAGGAGAATTTTAGGCAGTATTGTAAAATATTCGGATCGAGAGAACGATTCTGAGAATACGAAAGATGACACAGTGAAAGCAGATGAAGAAAACGAATCTATCAATGCAGACAAGAATGGAAAGGAAGACAATTGCATTAGCATTAAAGATATTGATTATCCATTACCTCCTGGTACATGGAGAAAAGGTATCGATTATCCAAAATCTAAAGGAATATACTTGAGATTCGCTACTAAGGCAGATAAAAAACAGATCAATGCAGAGAAAAGAAGTGAATACTATAAAAAGTATGGAAATCCCAACTTTGGAGGTAAATGCAATTATGCGCAGCAAAATCAAATTAGAATTAAAAATTATAGAAGATAAAATTTTGTTTCTATGTAAATAGGTCTCAAAGGAATTTTAACGGAATCTCGTAAGCGTATGTACAAGCAAATAAAACAAAATAAACGTAAATCATTGGACGAGGATCAAAATCAGGATCAAACAAAAAATCCATGGGGTGCATTATCCGAGACATGGGGTTTGAACGATGTTGTAGAGGATGATTTTCTTCCAAGGAATGGTGTTAAAGATCAAGGACGTAGTATAAAGGAAAGATTGGGTCTCAAATACCCGGAAAAGGATATGATAAAAACTGAAGAATCAGGTGAGGCCAGTTCGAGCGATAGCGATAGTGATGAGAGTTGGTGTAAACGGAGTAAAATTCCTCGCATGCGAATGCACGCCGATGATGAGGAGGAAAAAGTACAGAAGCGTCGCGCGAAACTTCGAGTCCAAGTTAGTTTTTTATCTTTTTAAAATTTTTTTCTAATGTATTCTATAAGTTATATCCAAGATCTTATATATCTTTTTCTTTTAGATGATTCTGAATAATTTAAATAACAGCGGTGACTTACGATCAAAGCTGGGAAAACCGAAAGCGAAAATGCAATATCGCGAGCCCATTCAAGTAGTGGTCACAAATACGAACGCAATAAATTCGAAACGCGATAATTCTGGGATAGTTCGGCAGCAGAGTCACCAGAATGTGAAAGAAATACACTCGATGGAAAGAGAAGAAGGAGAATGGCAAGAATCGGAAGAGGATGGACATGAAGAAGAAGAAGGCAAGGAGGAACAGAGGCTTGGCCAGATGAACACAGAAGAAGGGCGAGAAGGAGAGAAGCAAGAAGATGAAGAAGATGAACACAATGAAGATGAAGAGGACAGCAGCGAAGAAGATGTGCTTGCAAAAGAAATTCAGGGCCCTAAAGGCAGTGTGATAAAAGTAGTTCCGCCCAAACCGCGTATTGCATCCACTGTATGGGCAAGATTAAATCATGCAAAAAGCGAAGCTAGTGACAGCTATTTAAAAAGCAGGTATGGAAATAATTTAGTTAATGTTATCTACTTAAGATATGACAAACAGCATAATTTTTTTCGTATATTTTTATTTCCAATTACAAATTGGCAAAAAATGGAGGCAGTATGTATTTCACTGAAGTTGCTTAGTTATCAAAAATCTCCACAATTGCAATGTATTTTATTAATTTTTGGTTGGAATAAATATTTCATGTACCCTAATTAATTTTTAAAATTAAATATTCCGACAATATTCTTTATCTTGCTAATTTTGTTAAAAGTGTAGAATACATGTAGAGCGTATATAATACTTTTTGTTATATAAATTGTGATACATAATAATGTTTTTAATGTATGCCCTCCAATATCTTTGCGCAATAAAAATGCGCATCTTTTTTAAACATATGTATATAACTATACGCGTATATAATTATATGTATTTTGACATTTACCTCTGCAAGCGAATTCACGAATTCTGTTTTTTTTTTTAAAGATCATCAAACAGCCGCGATTTGAGGAGTACCCTAAAAGGCGGTGACCTGCGATCACGTATCGGAAATCACACCAGAGGACGTTCTCCACTGAGAATAGAAGTAAAAAACGACAAATACACAAAAGACAATAGTGGCGGAGATTGATCCCTGTATGAACAATCTAATTGTTTAAAAGCTCGAAAATTGTAAAAAGCGCAGATGTATTGTTTTAAGACTTTTTCGTAACATTTTATATCGGCTACAGTGGAATATAGTTGTAAATTAGCATGTGGGTATATATGTATTCAAGTTTACATAATTTACAGACTTAATGTGAAATTTTTCTTTTTTCATCATTGAAAAGATTGCAATTTTTTTACACACATGCAAATATCATGAGAAGAGGAAAATATTGATAAAAAATTTTTATTTTATACTGTATGTTAATGATTGATCTTCCAGTAATAATCATTATTGTTTTTATTATTATTAGACAGATAATGAATGCTTCCGATAATATCGCATATAAATTTGATGATAACATAGATGATGTATCTGCAAACTAATGTTATATTTCTGCGAAAAGAAAAACGGAGTACTTTGAACAATTAAGTACTTTGACCGAAATATTTGTGCAATTATGGGAAAAGAAAAATTTCGAAGAAATTTCTCTCATATTGCTTCGAAGTTATGATAAAACAATGTACCTTTTGCACGAAGAATATCATACGAAAGTATAGTTTCGTAAGCTCTCAGAACAGCATTACGTTTTTCAGATGAATTGATGAATTGAGATATTTTGTAAAAGCATTTCTGATGATTCAGGATAATATATCACTGCAAAAAAAGAGTAATGAAAGAAATAAATAATAAATAATGATAATCTATACTGTGTTACATTCATATCATTTCTCTGCTATATTCTCTTATCATCAAATATTCCGGTTGATAAATTTTGACGATGTAACCCGATAAATTGTGAAAAATTAAGCGAAAAGTGTATTAAAATTTTATTTTATTATTCTTCAACATGATGTAACCAAAAACGAAACGAACTTACAGAAATTATTGCTTCATAATTTAAAAACTTTACAGGGACAAATAACACAGTGAAAATAATTGGCCAATAATCTCTTTTTATATTAGCACAATAATAACTGGAATAGCTACTTAAAATACAATAAGCGATAATGATTAACATGAATTATGACGGTTCATTACGGATAACAATTGGAACAGCAATCGAGGTAATAAAGAAATCGGGTAAAGAATACAGTAAGTACATTTATTTCTTAAATGGCTGCTTAGCTACATTCATAGCTACATTCTCGTTTATAAATTTCTCCGATCAATATTATATTTTTGAAAAAATAATGCCAAATCGAAGTGATTGTATTCGATTCGATTGTAAATATCGAATATTCATTCATTGCTTTTGCGGCTAATTTTTAATCTCTTATACTGTATCATATTTCATATTTATCGAATGAACAATGCATTAAAAATTACGTATTTAATTTTATCCGCATATTCGATTATCCCTTCGCCCACATGATTTTACATCGAACGTAAAATTATGTTCGCTATAATCAGAATTAAAATTTAATCTACTTTAATTTTGACTTTCTGATTACTTAATTTATTGTATTCATTGAATCGTTCTATTTTTAATGAAATTTCCCTGAATATTATAAATTTAGCATATTTGAGGAGCAAATCCGATTAATCTAACGCGGTAGAATAATACATCCCTTAAAAGTATTACAGTTTCAGCTCTACAATTGTTAGTTAAATAATAAGATAATATTTACCATTGTTTTATAAACGCTATGAATGCAGCTTCGGCGACAAGAAACTATCAATGATTCACAGCGACACAATTGAAACGGACAAGACGATATCTTTCACGATATTACCGTTCGGGAATTCGATATGATTAGAATTGGAACGACAAGAAATCGAGGGATAGAAACAATCTCGGGAGACGAAATGCTGACCTTTTTATTTAATCGAAAAGCTAAAAGAGCCACTCAGTTGAACCGCAACTTTATAGGCTTTTGCGTCCCAAATTATTTCAAGTTACGTTGATTGCGATGGTATAAATACATCTTCCCGCGATGGAATTCTTGCACATATCTGCATATGTTTGCTGCGCACAATGTGAAAAATCCGATCTTGCCCGTCGTTGAAGAAATGATCGTGCGATCCTTTCTCTTCAAAGGCTTCTTTTTCCTCCCCTCCTTCACTTCTATTCTACGTAAAAACACTAAATAATTTAGTCAACCACTCGTTAACTCAAAAATTAACAACTGTCATTCTACAATTAGTTGAGGAAACGGCATATTACTCCTCCATCTCGCTCCGCTACCTCTTTTTCTACTCTTCTTTACAAGTTCAATGATATAGCCGTCGAAATAACATCGAAAATCGACAGATGAAAATATTCCGTGAATGCACCGGATATACAAGAATCGGCAACAACAACAAGTACACATACATAACTTTAAGTATATTAGGCCAGATGATATCGACAATGTCTCATCAATATATTACGCGTAACGTTCTACGTTCTCAGCATTTTCCCCAAAACACTTTTTTACCTTATATCACAACCCAAATAACATAGCGTCTACAAAGCGTTAAGAAAACGCTAAAGTGTATATGTATATAAGTGCTTTTTTAGCGCTTTGCAGGAACTGCTGTGTTATTTAGGAATCTATATGTATGTATTATGTATTCAATTATCATTGACAGCGAGAGCTTCGATTTCTCGTCGGCTTACAATTTCGCTGAGCGCACGATTTTATTATCGCTTGCCCATGATCTACGATATTATACGAACTGTTTAAAAGGCCTCGGACGTGAGAGAGCATTCTTCAAAAAAATTCGGTATATACGGATCGCATCCGTTGTAACAGGTGTCTTATTTAACTCTGCAGTAGTGACATAAGGTCATAAAAGACTTCATGGAGTCAGCGTTTTACAAGGAGAAAATAGCTGAATATTGTGTATTAAATTCTAACATATTATCGTGAACTAGTATGAACTCGTTTTTAAGTTTCAAGTTAAATTCGAATTAAATGTCGAATTAAATTCTCCATAAAGAGATCACACTCACATTATTAATATACGGTTTTCAGAAATCTCAAATGCAAGATTTATATCAATTTAATTTAAATTTTTAATTCAACTCTATCACGGGAAGAGAAACTTGTAAGAAATAGAAGCACAATACATATGTATCTATCGAAGTTCTTTGTACTCGCATGTGAAATATTCAAATAACGATTAAGATCCATCCGTGAATCATTGGAAGATTGATACACATTTACTTTGCTTTTGAGTTATACATACAACTAAAACTATCCAAATTCATCATTCAATAGCATCAACTAACGTGAAATAATCTAATTCAGAATCTGTCGTTATAAAGGATTCACTTGGATTTATTTTGGAAGAGATTATATCTGTGTGTACGTATCGCGCAAGAAAACTGTAAACCGCGAGAGATTCCTTAACTCTTTTGCCCACGACAATTTGCCAAACGAATTCGCACGGATAAACATCGAAGGAAGATAAATATGTATTAAATCGGAGACGCGGAGATTGAAATCATGACATTATGGTAGAATATTATGCTGATAGAATATTATTCGCTGTTATGTCCCTCGCATTCTTAGGAAGGAGGCGAGGCGCATCAGCATGAATCAGCCTCAACGAGAATCCGTAATCACTAGAAATGCATCTTAGATCTAGATAAGAATCTTACGAACAATGAATTTTTATTATTAATTTATTTTTTAATTCTTTAATTATTATTATTAGATTATCGAAGAAGGTGAAGATCGGTAACAGTTAATAGAGGAAGTAAATACTTTGTCCCTGTTTTAGTATTTTTTTCCTTCATTTCTTTTTTTTTTAATTTTCACCTCGTCTCTCACAACCTATAGTTTTCTTGAGAATAGGATTAAAAAAATTCTCTACGTATTCACAGTAAGGCCGAATGGAGCTATTGATATCTGTCAGCGAATTCGATTTCTATAGCGATTCAAATTGATTTTCGTAAATAGATTTTGGATTGCGATATTAATTTTGGGAGGCTCTAAGAGCGGATGAGAGGTTCAAACAATGTAATAACATTTTGTAAAATTTCCGAAATACTAACTTGGGACTTTCTTCTACATGTTATTCAAATTTTCACTTTAGTTCTCAACTCGGGCACCGTCGTTATTATCACACGCTCAGAAAGAAGATCACGATTCTCTTTTTAATATAAATTATATACTAATATTTTCGTGAACGCGCCGATTATTACGCGTCGCGTATTCGCTATAACGTTGACTATTATAAACAGATTAAATACCAAAAGAAATTCTGCCACACACGTACGTACATACGCACGCAACACAGTCATACGTACACACATAAGACGAAAAACATCATACGAAATGAATTATACGAGTACGCTACAAGTGTTCGAATCTCGTAGACATAGAATGAACGTTTAATGTATCGATATTCTCGATATCTATGATATTTTCGATATCGGAAAACATCGAGGCACGATAAGCCGAATATATTGCCTTAGTTACGCCACATAATTACGCATTGTAATCTCAGCCATTTCACTTTCAGAAAGTAAAAGAAATAATTCGAGAAAAAACGATGAAATGAAGATAAAGTGTTTCGCGTGTCACGCCTCGTCACGCTCGCAATTAAATCACAGACAGACGGTATGGTACGATACGGTACGACGATGATAAATTAAAAATACATGTTGTACCAATTGATATTATGCTATGTTCGGTATAACATAAAAAACACTATATTTGCTTTCTCCGAGTAAGGACATGCGAATGTACAAGCGTATGCGCGGCATTGCGACTGTTTCACTCACCCGATTAATCGGCTTGATTAATCGTTCGTTGATCGCTGAACTAAATCTTTCATCAATATCCTAGTATTTTTGTATCATCGGCAATTCGAGCGGCGATGAAGTGGCGATGATTGTTAAAAGCATGTTTTCTTCATATCAATCCCGTTATTGTTCGTTTTCCGTTCCATTCTATTCTTTTTTCAGTTCATCACGCATATCCACTATTGCGATTCTGGCAACAGCATGCCTGATGAAAAAGAACAGAAACATTCAATTGTCAGCGCATCAAGAGATTGGCGATACGATAAAAGACGAATTTAACAATTACCAGTCGACTATATAGCATTCTCTTGATGATTTTTTTGGAACAATAGAGTCTCCTCAAAAATATATTGTTTTAATACTTCTTTTGGAAGATCATCCAACTCCATGTCGAACTTAAATGGCTCCTCTGCCACAGGCTGAAATTTACGAATAACAACATTACTTGTAATTACAATTAACATTCGTGATTGCAATTTTACTGAAATATACTTCATCGCCAGGGTCATAATATTGCTCCAAATAGGGATGCGCCAACGCATCTTCCACCACGATACGCTTATTAGGATTGAACGTCAACATTTTATCTAAGAGGTCCAAAGCTCTTGGATCGGCATTGGGGAAAAGACTCGTCCACGGTACCTTTGGTTTATATGGCAACGATTGGAGATAATTCCGTGCCTAAAATCAGAACGCTTCAATATCATTATGTTATAAATGTAAGGTGCGAGTCAACGAGCCCATAAAGTGCAATGCAAAATATATATTCTTGGCTTAGATTCTATGAGATGCAAAAACAGAGATAGATGTAAGCATCCAGTACTTTCTCATTTATGATGCACTCGAGATCCTCCGGCGAGGGCGATCCGAGAACACCGAGAATATGATTCAACTGATCTAAATAGTGTTTGCCAGGGAATATCGCTCGTCTCGAGAGCATTTCTGCCAGGATGCAGCCTACCGACCAAATATCTATGGATTTGGTATAACCCTGTATTAAGAGAACTATGTTAGAACCACGAAGACGCGTGAAATGTACTTTGGTTCTCATTTCTTGAATGAGTTTTCACTTGTGAGACGAATACCTTGGAATTAAGCATAATTTCCGGAGCTCTGTACCACCTCGTCGCCACGTATTCCGTGAGGAAACCCGCATGATTGTGCTCCGGATCCGCGACTCTCGCTAGACCGAAATCGCAGATCTTAAGGTCACAGGTGGTATTCAACAGCAGATTACTCGGCTTCAGATCTCTATGTAACACGTTCGCCGAGTGTATATACTTCAACCCTCGTAATATTTGGTACAGAAAATAACATATGTGATCATTACTAATAGCCTGCAAAACGAGAATTTTATTTGGACTTTTCATTAAATTTGCAGTTTTTTTTTCTTTCGTCTTTAACGTAGATCTACAGAATGCATGCCAATACTTACTTGTGTCTTTAGTAATTTATAGAGATCAGTTTCCATCAGACATTGAACGATATATACGTCTTTCATTTGCTCCATAGTCGGCGCTCTTAATATATCCCTTATATCTATTATCTATTGTGAGAGAGAATACAATATATTAATAACGATACTTTATAAAAGATACGCTTAGCGTAAACTGTTGGGACGTCCAACTTACGTTCTCGTGCTTAAACCTTGTGAGAATTTTTATTTCTCTTAAGGTTCTCTGACTATACGTTTGATGTTCGAAAGGCGAGATTTTTTTTATGGCTACTTTCGTTTTGGTGAGATTGTCGTAGGCGGATCTGCAAGAAAATATTATAAAGATAAACCTAGCCACATTTATTATTCAGTGGAAACCTTTTTGGCGCGCGTTGCTGCTCCAGGCGCTTCATAATTCTCCAATTATCCCACAGTATATCTCAGGGCATATGAATAAAAGAAAGTTTTTTTCAGCAAATGATAAAAGTAGAAGAGCAAATATTTGTTTCAAAATAAAAGTGCAGGATAAAAACAACGCAATTTGCACGAGTGATCCTACAAAAGAAATAAAGACTCCACATTCCTGGATCTTTTATTCGCAATGTATTTCATGATTTAATAATTGCAACAATCTTTTCACGTACTTGTGAATCCAAAATTTTTTCTTAAAAGACAGATTAATAAAAATAATAAAATAACAGATAAAAAAAGAAAAAAAATTCCTTTGTAAGTATAAAGAAACTCTTTAAAATAAAAAGTATAGTCCTGCAGTTTATTTTAAAATGAAATAAAGCAGAAAAAATTTTGATAAATAAGAAGACAGTTTTTATTTCGTCATACATATTCTTCTGTTTTTTTTTATGTATATTTTTTCCATATTTTATTCGCGATTGATCGTATAAGCGTAAAAAAATATATACAATATATATATATATATATATATATATCGTTACTGTGTGTTCGTCAGAGCGCAAGCACACAAATAATCTAATATCTTTATTCATATTTTTCAGAACGAAATTTTTCCCTTTCGGTGACTAGAGACTGGAGACTGGAGCAGTCGCTTTATTCATCCGGCGCATTTGTTTATCTTTTCTGCTATCGTCTGGAAAGCTTGACCTAACTTAGTGTGAGTTTATCCATAGAGAAACTTGTGTCTTTGATGGTATCGCGATGATAGGATGTGGTCGCGCGCGATACAGGATTCTTAGCGATAATAAAAATCAAATTCGCAATGTGTCTGATGTATTACATCAGAAGCCGCGACTAAAGGTGCGTTCCGAGTTACGCATGAAACGCATGATTTATTGTTTTATCCTTTTTTATTATTTGATGAACAACAAAGACAAATAATACATCATACACTTTATGCGAAACTTGGAATGCATCCTAAGAGTTCCGATCGACTACATCAATTAGATATCAAAGGTAATTCAATCTCTTGAATTAAATAATATTTTATTATTTTTAATTTCATGTGTGTAAAAATATAAATCAATCCATTTCCGCGGTAAGTTTCAAAGTAAATCATCCATATTTACGTACGCATTTAGAAAATAACCTTTTATTTACTTTTTAACTTTACATGTATCAAAATATAAATCAATTCATTTCTGTATTTTATTTTTCAAAATAAACGCCTATATTGACGTTCATATTGTATTTAATAAATAATAAATTAAATTTAAATCAAATTTATTTTCTTGAGTTAAATTGTTTAACTTCATTATTTTAGTCAAACTAACGATATATCGGATATGAGCAATGGTATCTAAAGAAATTATTAAAAATAACTCAAATTAGGTATATCTGAGAGATAGGCTCGATATACATTTGAACAAATCTATTAAAACTCTAATCTTTATTTAATCTTATCCATTGCGATCGATAGATAACAGAATATGGAGATGTCAAAAAGTAATTAAAGTGAAAAATGCAATAAATAATTTTCTTTGTTATAAATATTGTTAAATAACTTAAGTTATACCTAATTTGAATTATTTTTAATAATTTCTATAAGTCATCATTCAATATGTCATTAATTTAACTGAAACAAAGGAGTTAAATTGTTTAATTCAAATATTTGTACAATGTATTAAATAACTCAAAGGATTAAAATTTGATAGTTTAATTTATTATTTACTAAGTATATATGTTAATATGAACATTGTTTACATTTAAATTAATCATAGAAATAGATTTACATTTTGACACACATAAAAGTTGAAAACAACAGAATGTTATTTATATATAGCTTAAGAGATTGGATTGTAATTATTCTTTTGATATCCAATAGTGAAGTAGCGTTATCTTTTTAAAAAGATTTTATTACCGATAAATAATATTACAATTATAAATAGATTATTAAAATGGTGCCCTGCAATTTATGTTCGTTTCATTAAAACAATATCTAGAAGATTAAAGCGAGAGATTAAGGTAAGAAAAGCTAGAAGGATCAGGATACATCAAAGGCAACGCGATTAGAGGAAATCTCTTTTTAATCGCGCATAAGTCGGAGCTCCGATATTTTTATTCGACATCAATATTATCAACGCAACATCGTAATTATAGAAAAATCAATTCCGAATTTTTCAAAGAATCTACCGTCAGAATCCAAGAGCGTCGGGATTATTTAACTCGCGAAACGGAATTCTCTCCGAAATATCTTTTGGCGCGCAAAAATATTCCGTCACTTTTTAGCATGAATTCGCCGTGATATAATTCATGCTAAATCGTAATCATGTTAAATAGCAATAGATGATAAAAATGATAAGATAAGATTAGTAAATCTCAAAGTGAATTTTCATCTGATTAGCATGAATGCAAGAAGATAAAATGAGAGAAGACGTACAAAAAAAGAGAAAGAAAAAAAAAGGGAATAATAAGGAAATGTAGAAAAGACATGAATGGGAAAAATACGGTGAAAGGGGCGTGACGTGCATTTGAAAGTGATGTAGACGGTAGAACGTGTAAGAGAACCATGATGCGTGCGTGTGTGCGTACGTCATACGTATATACTATTATACGAGATACGAGCGTCGAGCGCGAGCGGAGCGGAGCGGAGCCGACGCATACAGCCGACAGCGTACACCGATCGGCGGCTTTTGTCCGGAAGGGGGCTTTTGTCTTCGGACATACGATTCGAGGACACGGCGATCGGGGCCGCGGATCACCGCTGATCGACTCGTCGCTGTCACGTCTCCGTTCGCGTCGCTGCTCTCAAATGTTTATTGTCAGTCGACCTGTCAGATCAGAAGATCGGCCGGCCGCCGCAAGCTGCCGATCGAGCGAGCGGTCGTGACACGACCGATGAACACTTACACGACCATGCCGTAGGCGCCTTCGCCCATGTATGACAGATTCGTGTAGCGCGGCCCGACCTCGAACGTTTGCCCGCGCACTACCTCGCAATTAGGATTCACGCTCGCGGAGCCCTCGCACGCCGCCATTTTGACAACTACTTTGCGTCCCGGAGTCGGGACTGTCGGGAGTAGTGTGGCTCGGCAAAACGCTCCTTGTACGCTACCCGCGCGATAAACTCTCGCCGAGAGAGCGACGCGCAACGACGCCGCGTCACTGACGCCGCCGCGCTCTTCAGTCTTCGCCTTCGCTCTTCCACCTTCCACCAGCCACAGTTATCCCTTATCCGCGCCCCGCGGCCCGCGCCTTCGCCCTTCGCCTTGGGTTTCAGTTTGGGTGGGCGCGGCGTGGGAAATGTAAAAGGCGGATAAAAACGAGCGCTCGCAACGCCCCTGTCGTGCGAAGATGTAAGCAGCGATTAATCTCGCGGCATCCGGACGATGACGACTGATGACGGCCGAGTCGAGTCCAATTTGCGAATCCAATGCTCGAAAGAGAGAGACAATAACACGGAAAATGTCTGTACACGTTCAAACTTAAGAAAGAGAGAGAAAACGCGTGGTTTCTTTGAAATGACATAAAATGAAGTTTCCTTTTTCTCTCTCTCTCTCTCTCCCCTCCCTCTCCTCTCGCTCTTTTATTCTTTATTATTCATTCATTCATTCTCTTTCCTCTCTTTCTCTCCCTCTTTTCCATCTCTTTATCTCAATAATAAGTATATTAGGTACATTAGGATATATGTCACTCTTTCTAGAAAATTGAAACAAGTTTTTCTTGATAGGAACACACGTTGTTATTATTGAATAAATAAACCTGTAAGGAATAACTGTAGATATTACGTCTACTATCACTCCTGCCGTTCTTCAATCACGATTCCTTTTACCTTTTTCGATTATAGGTATTAGAATATCAGAACATCGATAAGAGATGAAGCCATTGACAAATATTTGAACTCGTTCGAATGACGTCATGGTAAATTTGTCTGCTATCGAATCGTCGTATCGATTTGTCGCAATCGATTGTCGACTCACAGTGACTCGCTGTAGATGCAACATGCAACAGAAGATGGTCAACAGTGATTACGATTACGACAGTTTGTCAACCGGTGATTCACACTATCGATATTTCAATAACAATTAGTTTTGAATTGTTGTTAATAATTGACGAAGCGAAATGAACGCACCTCCGACTTTTGAGTCATTCTTATTATATGAGGGAGAGAAAAAGTATGCTGATCTTTGATATTTATCGAGATCTAATCACGATTTAGGTTTTAGAAACACGTTAATGTTTGCGTTTTTTGTAGAATTATAAAAGAACAGGATACCAAAGTACCAAATGCTGCGATTTTTACGATTAACAAGGAGGATCACACGTTGGGAAACATGATCCGCAAGTGAGTAAATGTACGAGCATGTTACTTCGGTTCTTTTTTAGATAGCTAGCTAATTTTGTGAATTTCTTTCGATTCTTTAGTCAGTTACTGAAGGATCCTCAAGTATTATTTGCTGGCTACAAAGTTCCTCATCCCCTGGAACACAAATTTGTTATTAGAATACAGACAACTTCTGATTATACTCCACATGAAGCGTTTATGCATGCCATCACCGATTTGATCGCAGAACTCTCATTGTTCGAAGAA
>NW_017259576.1:1658206-1692911 GCF_001594045.1 Atta colombica | reverse complement strand
ATATATATATATATATACATAACTGAAAGTACTTCTTTTTTAAGGAAGCAATAAAAGAGAAGAAAGAAGGCTTGGATTAAACAGCTGAGTTACATTTTATAATTATATCTTTTTATATCTAAATTTTGATTTAATTTATTAAAGTGTATTGGATATCACAGACATATAACAAACACAATCGTGTAAATAATTATGTTATAAAGGATTGGATTGAATCCAAGCAGAATGTTAAAGAGGCTGGGAATAATTAGCTTAAACATGCTCAACTACTGTCTTGTATTTGCACACACAAACACACACACACACACACACATACGCACATGCATATTCCATTCTTGTAAATATTTAAACTTTATTATTAACTGTGAATAAATTTGTGTATCAAATTGCATTCTATATCTTTAATTAATTATATTTGTATGTATATCCTATAGACACAAATTTATGTGAATATGAAATTGATTTTATTAAGAAAAATATTTATATTTTATCAATAAGAGAAACTGAATATCCTGAGTTGTAGGAAGATATGCTTCACCTTTAATATCTAATACTGTTAGTAATAAGATTTGTCTCTGCTGATGCTGTGATATTGCTACTGCATATACAAATATACAAAAAAATACAATAATTGCATTGATCACGATTATCATTTATTTACAATTATATCACAATATCATATTTACGATTATAAACATACCACAATATCATATTTACGGTTATAATTTTAATATTGAAATACTGAGTACGAAATGAATAACTGCATTTTATAATTAAAATTGTACGAAGTACAATTTGAAGAATAATTCATTTTATTTCTTCCATAAATTGTGGATCTTGACTAAAATCTATCAACCATCTAGCTGCGGTATAAGTGGTCGGTAAAGTAATCAGTTTCTTCAAAATTTTATATACTTTAGGGCTATGATGATATGTAGCTGCAGCAAATTGCCTCATATATTCACTATAAGTTTTCTTACTAGAACCAGTCTCATTATTCGCAAATTCATGCAAAAATAATTCTTTTCTTTCTTCGCAGATGTACTTGTTAACAGCATCTTTTATCATTTTCATGCTATCATTTTTTTCTTCAGTTTCTTTCTTTTTCAGACGTTCCTCCAAGTCCTTAATTTTTTTATCACGTTGTTTCAAGCGTTTTGTCAAACTTTGTATAATTTTTTCTGATTCATCAAAGTTCCGTTTTAATGTTTGCACACCAATTTCTCTTTTTAAAATATATGACACATTTGGTTTTTCCTGTATAATAAGATAATTATTTTTTTTATATGATTATATTATAATTACATTTTAAAAATATATAACTATAAAAATATAAAATATAACTATACATTTAACTTTAATTTATATCATAATAGATCTTTGTTATATAATTACCATTTTACAATTTTCATTACTAATGTCTAGCGGATCAACTTCGATGTTTAATATGTTTGGTAAGGTCTCTTTTTCCTAATAAAAATTCAATTCTTTTGTAAATAATTTATATTACATAACTTATTATTAAAATAAGTTTTTTTTTTAATATGAAATTTATAAGATTTATTTACTAATTCAACTAACTGATATTGGGACTCTTGATACTCTTCAAATATTGTTGGAACAGCATTCTTATTTAACATATTACGTAGAGATTTAAATGAAGTAGATTCAGTAAAACATTCTGCTGTAAAATGTTTACTACATAATCTAGAATGTTGAGTAATATCTGTAGTCCTTAAAATATTAGATGGAATTGCTGAAATCCATTGTTTGCGTAAACTTTCATCTTTAGGAAAACTAAAAATAAAGTTTGTACATGAAAGAATAAAATAAACATTTTATATTTTTTATAACGTTTCCTTTATCATATAATTATATATATTTTTTATTTAATTATTATATACACTTAATAACTATATTTTAGTTATATTTACCAATGAAAAGTAATAATGTCACCTCTTATCCATAAACTTTTACAGTTACCAATACAGCAAGTAACTACCATTTTTTATTTATTTATTTTTTTTAATATTAAGCAATATAATATTTATAATAAAGATAGTATTTTTTTTAATTTTTCCTTCGATTGAAGAAAGTGTAAGGTGTTACTTCTACTGTTTTGCGCAGTATTTCAACAGATACAGTTTTTCTTTTTTAGATTAAAACTGACATCAAAAGACCTAGTTGTACTAATGTAATTAATTTTGAGATAATTATTTAGAATACGGTCATCATCTCCGATTTTGATGAAATTAGGCTTATTCGACGCATTTTTGCACAAAACGAAAAAATCTGAACAAAAAATATTAGGATGGCCCCCGATATTAAGCCGAGATATTAAGCGTTAAAGTTGACAATTATAGAGATCGAAGATCCGTCATATCGATGAGATGCAGCGACATGTTCAAATTCTCTGCTTGACAAATAAATTTTTTGCTTCACAAACAAATTCTCTGCTTGACAAACAAATTGTCTGTTTTAAAAATAAATTCTCTGCTTTATAAACACAAATGTATGTTTGTAATACTGATTCTAAAATGAGTCGAAGTCGGAAGTCTTAGGCCGGTATTCATAGTTAGATCTTATATTCAAAATTGTCTTAAGTACAGTCTTAAGAAGTCACAAACCAATCAGAAGGCTGCATTAGCGTCTTACGACCATACTAAGACTGTCTTGAAATAAGACTCAACTATGAATATCAGCCTTAGTCGTACAAATTGCCTATTGGTCAACTTTACCGATAAAATTTATGATTACCAATCATCGACTCATTGTAGAATCAGTGTAAAGCAAAGAATTTATTTGTAAAGCAGACAATTTGTTTATCAAGCAGAGAATATATGTGAATGAAAAATTGTGAATTATGATATTAAAGAAAATTACATTTTTATATGGATTAAAGTTTAGATCTAACATTGTAGTTATTAAAACGCATGACCACAATGCAGAATTGTGTATCTTGAAATGAGGTGAAAATTACAAAAGTGAACAAACTCACTAAAATATTCATAATTTAATTGATCAATATCTAGTAATCATTGCTCACTTTTGTAATTTTTATCTCATTACAAAATACACAATCGAGCTTCAGTGACCAAAATTCATGTCGCTGCATCTCATCGATATGACGGATTTTTTTAATTTCTATAGTCGTCAACTTTAATGCTTAATATCTCGGTTCGCGCCGTTCTAACGTTTTTTTTCTTATAGATTCTTTCATTTTGTACAAAAAATTGAATAAACTTAATTTCATCAAAATTGGAACGTTAAGGGGCTCCGCACAATAAAGGGAACAGAAAATCAGAAAACAGAGAATAAGAATTTCAACCTATCAGAAATCATGTATTGTGGATACACAGTTTCAGATAAGTTGAAATTCTTAAAGTGCAGTCATAATAGAAAAAATAAGGAATTAGGAATAAGGAATAAAGATTTCAATCTATCAGAAATCGGATACATGGGAATACACGATTTCTGATAGATTGGAATTCTTATTCCTAATTCCTTATTCCTTCTATTGTGGTCGCACCATTATTCTCTGTTCCCTGTTCCTTTTATTATACGAAACTCCTAAAAATTTCAACCTATTAGAAATTGTGTATTCCATAATACATGATTTCTGATAGGTTGAAATTTTTATTCTCTATTTCCTGTTCTTTTTATTGTGCGTACAACCGGACAAACAATTAATCTGTCGGCGCTTGTAAAGCCGGTTCTACTAGTTGCAAGCTGATTGCAAGTTTGTTGCGACAGCCAATCAAAACTTGCTTTTGAAATCAACTCTTCATATTGACTGTCGCAACATCGCAACAAACTTATGATCAGTTTGCAATTAATGTAGAACCGGCTTAATAAGTTTTGTTACAAGACAACTTATAGTTTTGTCTAACAGACCAAAAATTCGTGGACATAGTGAAGAATATAACCAAAAAATCATGAGCATTATCGACTGGATCATAGCTACTTAATTCAATATCCGCATATTGTGGACATAGAGGCACCTCAAAATAAAGTATAACAGTAGAGTTGCTCTAGTGCCCATTTCCAATAACTTAGTTTCCACTGAAGGTTTAATTCGGATCAGAATATGTAAGAATCAATCAACTACAGTTGAGTATTCCTCTGTCTCAGACCGGGTTCACACCTTGACGGAAAAACGGAAAGCTGAAGCCAATCAGAACTCGTGAAAAAACAGAATCAAACAAAATGTACCACCTTCTATTACTGCGAGTTCCGTTGGCTTCTACTTTCCGTTTTTCCGCGTGAACCCGGCCTTACAATCGAACGACAGGGGAATGTTCGCGACTGTTGGTTGGTTCTTATACTCATATTCATGTGCCCGTATTCATAGTCAGACCTTGTACTTAAGGCTTCCTTAAATTTATTTTTAAATGTTTAACCAATTACTAAGGCTATTGGCATCTAAATTTAAGGAAGCCTTAAGTATAAGGTCTGATTATAAATACAGGCATAAATCCTCAGTGGAGTAGACCAGCGTCTCCCCGAACGCACCATATATTTTCTGATAAAACACTGTTTGTATGAGAGGCTTTAGGAACGCCAGAACATAATATCATCTGGATTCCGAATAAGTCATTGTTTTATGCATATGTGACTTTGTGCACGCTTGCCGAAAGAGAAAGAACTGAAGAACGCTAGTTACGCGGTAGAAGTCAATGGGAGTGAGAAGCAAATAGAAGCAAATGGAAAAACGTTAAAAAACGTGACCTGGATTTTTTTTGGAAATCTTGGAACGCTGCCAATTTATGATTTAACTATTTGTGTTGGACATTTGTGTTGTAGTTTTGATTTGTAAAAACATGGAGAATTTAGAAAAGTCAATCGAAGATACTAAAGATGAAGATAACGTCGAAAGAATCACATGGAAAGATTTGGTAAGTACTCAACCATAGTGATATCAATTATAACCTCAAAATTGCGCACATTGTAGTACCTGATTAGTACCTATGAAAATTTGTATGAAAGATTATTGCGGTAATAAATTATAATATGTATGTTTTTACTATATATATATGTATGTTTTCGAAACAAGTTACGAACCCGTGTTCTCTTTTGTGGTATTCTGTATTTATGAAATTATAAGAAAGAGATTTATAAAGTGTAAGAATAGTAACAAATGGATTATTTATATTAGTGTTTATTAAAAGGTTTCTAGCAGCATACATAGACGATACTGTAAACTCTATTGGAGCCTATTGGAGCACGCAATGTGAACAAATTATATGTAACACTGTATATGCTTTTCAACTACAGCACAAGTCGACACAATCATACACAGCTTAAATGATGTGTTTGACTGTGTCATCATTTTTTATCACTTCATGAATACCAACAAATTTTTACATTTTATTACTGTAAATTTTTATGATCTTAGGAATTGTTAATTTATCAAAGTAATTGAGAAATTAAAGAAAGGGAAAAAGAGAAAGTATGTAATAAAGTAATAATTATCTTTTAAATATATTAAATTAGCGATAAGAATCAAATAGAGAGGGATATGGAAGGAAGAAGGAAAAATGGAGAGAGCAAGAGAGAGACAGAAAGAAAAAGCATATATATTCAAACACTCTGGAATATGATACTTCTTCAGACGCATAATTCGTCAATTTTATAAAAATTATTGATGGTTAAAAAAGTTTTTAAAACATTTTTTTTAAATGTATACGAATTAAACACATTATAACAAACAAATCTTAAAATTTTATTATGAACAAACAAAATGTATGAATAATATTTAGCATAAAAGGAATTGCATTTCATATAATATTTATTTACTATTAAGTTATAGTATATAATTAAAATAACTTATAAAAATATAAATTGTAAATATTTTTATGAATCTTTTGGTAGTACATTTTAAATGATTAACAAAAAAATAATCATTATTACAGGGACTTGTGGATACACTCTGCAAAACATGTTTAGATTTAAAATGGAAGGAACCTACCAAGATTCAACAAGAAGCTATCCCTTTGACCCTTCAAGGTAATTTAAACAATGATTTAATTATACTCAAGTTCTAAAAAAATAATAACAATCATTTTCTACTGTTAGGCAAGGATGTGATTGGATTAGCAGAGACTGGATCGGGAAAAACTGCTGCTTTCGCATTACCTATACTACAAGCATTGTTAGAGAATCCTCAGAGATATTTTGCGCTGATATTAACACCTACAAGAGAATTGGCATTTCAAATTTCAGAGCAATTTGATGCGTTAGGTAAAAATTGCTTATTTTATTTGTTAAATATTTTGTTTTATTTCACATTACAATTATTTTAGGTTCCAGTATTGGCGTAAAAACTGTAGTGCTAGTAGGGGGGATGGACATGCATGCGCAGGGAATGATACTGGAGAAGAAACCTCATATCATCATTGCTACACCTGGTAGATTAGTTGACCACTTGGAGAACACAAAAGGCTTCAATTTACGACAGTTAAAGTTTCTGGTTATTATATAAACTATATATAATAGAGACTCGGATTTATTTTGATTATCACATTAATTTTGAGTCTTTTATTACTTGTTTTATTCACAAGGTGATGGACGAGGCAGATCGTATCTTGAATATGGATTTCGAAGTAGAGGTTGATAAAATTCTCAGAGTAATACCACGGGAAAGAAGGACGTTATTATTTTCAGCGACAATGACTAAGAAAGTCCAGAAGTTACAACGTGCATCCTTACGAAATCCTGTAAAAGTTGAAGTGTCCACCAAATATCAGACTGTAGAGAAATTGCAACAATATTACATATTTATTCCCGTAAAATTCAAGGTACGAAATATAAACGATGTAACTATTAAGTCGCAAAATAAAATATCAATTACTACATATATATTTGTAAAATATTATACCAAAATAGTTATATATAAAATGATCGTTGCAGGATGTATATCTTGTACATATCTTGAATGAACTGGCGGGTAATAGTTTCATGATATTTTGCGGAACCTGTAATAACACAGTAAGGACTGCTCTATTGTTACGAAACTTGGGATTCACAGCGGTTCCTTTGCATGGACAAATGACGCAGAATAAAAGAATCGCCGCACTTACGAAATTTAAAGCAAAAAATAGATCTATTTTAATTTCAACGGATGTTGCTAGCAGGTTAGTTGATAATCTGAATCAAAGAGTTATCATATTAAAATGTATTAAAAATAAATTTTTAATCATTTTTGCATTATTCTTGTAGAGGTCTTGATATTCCGCATGTAGATATCGTTATCAATTTTGATATCCCTACACACAGTAAGGATTATATACATAGAGTAGGTCGAACTGCACGTGCAGGTCGATCAGGCCGTTCTATCACATTTGTTACACAGTACGACGTGGAGTTGTATCAACGAATAGAACAGTTGATATCGAAACAATTGCCATTATTTCCTACGGAAGAGGAAGAAGTAATGTTGCTGCAAGAGAGAGTAAGCGAAGCGCAGCGAATAGTAAAAATGGTAAAAACAATTTTAATGTATTACGATTTGATAACAGACATAGACAATTACATATAAATGTTATTGAAATATTCTAGGACATGAAAAATATCGAAGATAATAAAAAGTCAGGCAAACGGAAAAAACGCGGTGGTGATGAGGATGACGATACAGAACAGTCTATTGGAGTGAGGAAAAGAATGAAAGTAAAAAGCAAAAGAAAATAAGAACATTAGATATTTATAAAAGATGGTTGTTAATATTAATTGCAATTAATATTTGGATGTAATAAAATTTTTTTTTACGACTTTCGTTCTTTAAAAATGATTTCCGTACTGCTGGAGTATTATTCTGGAGAACTTTGTTACGAATATTTTAATATTAATCGGCTGGATTCGCAATGTTTTAGTAGAATTATTTTACTATCATATCAAAGCATATTTTACACATGATAAAATTTATATGCTTCGTATGTTGCGAGCTAAACTTTGAATTAAATTATGCGAATATTAATTATACGATTGTAGCAAAATATTGTAGATCGCACATAAGATTTAATAAGTTCGATAATGTATGATTTAAATAGAGTATAAAAATTCAACGACCTTACACGTCTCATTTGCAAATTAAGAAATATTTTTTTTCGTAAATCATTCATTAAACATTATATATTTTCTCATATTTTCTTGTATATTGTATATTTTTATATATTAGAGATTCTGAATTCATGTCATTCTAAAACTAACATCAGAATATGCATGATTCACAGTTCGTTATTATTTAAGATTTCGTTGTTCGTAAATGTAGGCTTTCACACACTGTAATTTATGATTTCTTATATTTCGATGATAATTTTCGATTTTTATAATTTTAAGTCTTTGAATTTTATAATTACTTTATAATTACTATTTCTTTTATATTTTCTATAAGCACACTGTAAGTATGCGATCAGCTATCACTTAAATCACATTATGGAAAGATCGATTATTGTCATCATGGAAAATCCATCATAATAATCTCATCGATTTTCCAATCGATTATATTGATTACTCTACTCAGTTATCTTAGAGTATTAAGGCAAATATGAATCTTAATGTATAGATTAGTATTATGCACGAATTAATATGAACCAATTTTCGTGATTTTGTCCTTTGAGTTTGTTTTAAAATCCCACTTTGTTGGCGAATTGAAGTTTGATGAGCAACAAATTCGACAAATTTGCCCATTCACGTTCATGAATATCATACGAATAATGAAAACTACGAGTCAAGAATTAGGAATCGTGCATAGTCTAGTAGCGCAAGCTTGACTAGATTAGCGGATGAATGATGGAACGGAAACTTGTACGAAGATGCTCCTGTAAGACTTGAAATATAATTAATTCAAGCAATAAGGTAAACATTGTTATACTGAAGAAATTAGTACTGTATTTTAACGACTTGAAGTCTTTGCACAAAGCAGTATGGTATTTAAATATCACTCAAATAATCACAATAAAATATATTATTAAGTAAAATCACAATTTCTTCATCATTTGCAGTGAACGCGTTAGGGGAAATTAATTAGAAGCATCGAAGACAAAATTTGTTATTATATAACAAACGGAGGTCTTCTTTCTCTTGCACGCTTCTATTTGAGTTTTATCACATAAGCAGAAATCCCGTTTACAAGAAGAAATGCAGACAAAGGAAAGCACGTTCGTCCCTACAGCAGAAAAGTGTTATAACGATCGTTATGTACAGCTTTTACACTACTGTAAAATCGATTGATTTGTTTTCATCAAACTTCTATAGAAAATCAGTAATTCATTGTACAAGTTTTTGTAGTACAAAATACGGTACAAGAAACACGGTAAGTATTTCTTCGAATTTACAACTACGATGCATCCTCTAATCGCTAGGAGATTATTAATTGTATAAAGTGGCAACAGATCCTCATTATTTTTCGTGATCATTTGAAACTGCTTAACGGCGCACATAATCATATCGCGCTAATCAACAAATATAAACGTGCTTGGAGAATATTTTTCGGTGTTTTATCCTTGTCGTTTTGTTCTTGCAAAAAGCATTAATTAAAAATGCTGCAATTTTTAAATGTGACATCCATCACGCATTTAATTCGGTTATCAATTAGATGCAAGCTGATTAACAAACATTTTATGTGCAAGCAAAGTACTCAATAAAATTGTCAGCATCAAACACAAAGTTTTGGTCGGAATCGCGGTCGATCTCATGCCCAGATTAACCGTTAAGAGAATTTTACTGTTTTAAAATCTTGTAACTTAGATTTTATTCAGCATTTTTAGACAGTTGGTATTTAGGTGTAAAAAGAGTGCTTTTTATAAAATCGGCAATAGGATAGAATGTTAAAAAGATATGAAAATGGAAATAAAAAGTATAAATGATTCCTGACTTTTTATTGATAAATATTTAACTAATAAATGATTTTTTTTTATTATAATAAATCGATATAATTATTATTTGAGTGACCTGTAATAATTATATCAATATATTCTAAAAAAGCTAGATAAAATCATTTATTAGTAGAATACTTATCAGTAAAAAAGGAGTTCCCTTCTTCCAACTTTTATATCTTTTTTTCTCAGACATTTCATCCCATTACTAATTATTAAAAAAAGTAATTCTTTTATCAAGTCTAAATATCAATTAGGATCTAAAAATTTTAATTAAAACCCGATGTATAACAGGATTTAAAATAGAAAATCGCATAGAGATCTTCTGGGACCTAATATATCAACCCTTTGCGGCATATAATTTTCTATCAGCCCAATTTCAATAAAGCTTGATATTTGGGAGATTTTTGGGGGCGACCAAGATGTGACATCTTACAGGAGACTCATGTATTACAAAAAAGTAAAAAACGTAAAAAAATATGTAAATTTATAAAAATATGTAAAAATTGTAAAAATGATAGTGAACTGATAGTGAAAGACAACATATGGATATGTTACTATGCCGCAAAGAGTTAAAAAAATTCTTATAATCGTAAATCTCGTAAACATTTGCCGCGACGTATTTATCGCTGTTCTTTTACATATGTATAATGTTTAAAATCTCTCCGATAAATTAAAATAAATTTGAAAAAAAACGTGATCGTGCGATTCCGTCATGCAAATAATATCGAAATCTCTCTGCAACAAGAGTATCTGCTTAGAGTACATGTATACGCTACGCTTTATTCAGTAATGAAATTTCATCTCCCGTTAAATAATTGTATGAGAATCTCAACTTAGTTTTTATTACTAGGGAAAGGGGATATATATTTAATCTCGTTGTCGAAGGTTCTTGTGAATAATGAATAACGCATTCATAAAAAGGAGTTGTTATGATATGATGATCTTGTGCGAAATTATTTATTTTAAATGCTGATACTATTTTTATAACATGGTCAACAATGTCTAATACAATTAAAGAATTGTAAATATTATATGTACAAAATAATATATTTAATATAAAAAATGATAATAATTATTACGTTTCTGTAACGTGTTAGTATAACATTGGATATATTAATAGATATTTTTTTCTTTCCTTTTTTTCGAAACAATTACGGAACAATTATGACGTACTTGATGTTTTATAATTATGTTTCATAGTATCAGCAATTTATTCAGATATTAATGCTTTTACGATACGTTAACATTATTGCGGTAATACTGAGTTTATAATAAATAAATTCGCACAGTATGACTCCTCTTTGCGATTCTCGATTAAACAGATATGCATATTGACAGCGATTAACGATCACTCGATGAATTAGTAAAGTTGATGAAATGCTTATAAAGTATAATAATCTGAGGAAATATTTATCTTGCAAAATCTGTAGCATGAAAAGCTTAGCCTATCACGCTACTGTTAACAATACGCGTACAATCTCAAACTTCGACGACGAGCCCCGGCCTTATCAATCGTTAGAACGCATATAAGTAACCTATTTCAAAAGCGGATTCTAATCACGATGGATGGAATGTTTTCCAAACATAGGTTGAGATGATGTGCTAGTGCGTCAACAAAAATCGAAACAACTTAGGTTTCATTCAAATGAGAAATAAAATATATTCCATAATATTATTATTCACTATTTCTACACATTCTGTACATTAATTCAATTTAAGGGTTTTATACCTCGATACACTTTATACAAAAAGGCTACTTATAATCTAACATTAAGACGTACCATAGCATGAGCGCCCTCCGCCAGACAGCAGACGGGCTGCACGCATGTTTGTACTGGTATTACAGAGTCAGTCGCCAGCAAGTATATCATCCTTTCTCTCTCTCTCTCTCTCTCTCTCTCACGCTCTCTTCTTTCATTCTTCCCGTTATCACACAGCATACTGAATCATTCCATGTGTTTCTGCAATGCTTCTTTCTTCAATTGTCTCTCCAATCTCCCTCTTTGCTTCCTTGGTATCATTTACAATAATTATTTCCCATACAATCTTTCTGCTTGTATCTTTTTTCATTCTTTTTTTTTTCATTTGATCTATCCTTCATCGAAAAAAAAGGATTAAGAAAGATTTTGTCATCGCAACATCGAAATATAATGAAATGCTTTCATTGCTTTCTATGCACAAATTTGTTCTTTTTATAAACTGATTTTTTTTCTCTTATGTTGGACTCTACCGATTTTATACCGAACAGAATTATCTTCTAAAGTTCAGATAACACAATACCGGTACAGAAACGGCGTATTTCGAAGACTCAACGAGCGACAGAACTGTTAGTTCAGATCTCTGTCCTCTAAGTACTTGTATTCAAAAGTAAATCCTTCTTTTTTCCTCTGCCCCCATTTTTCGTAGTCAAAATAGATGTACGTTCCCTGAAACGCAAGCAATTCTTATAGAACATCACTAAACATGTCTAACATATCTAAGATGTGCTATCAAATGATCAGCTTATTCCTCATCCTTTGACGATTCTTTTAAATTGCTCATTTTAGACGATACACTAACCTGCTCGTATTCCTCATTAATAATTTTCGGTTCCTCGTGCCTCTGGAACCACATCATATACTTAGTGTGAAACCTCCAACTTTGTTTCTTCAAAGCCTTTGCTGCTAAATACTGCCCCTTAGACCCCTCCATATAATAAAATATGAAGAATAAAGTTTCCGTAGAAAGGCGTTGGAAGAACTCCACAGTATCCGAATGAGGAAGCTGAACCTAAACAGCAGCACATGTGTGCATTAGTAGCGTCAATCCGTGTAGTTGTTCGCTACGCGGAGAGCGAATTAATGGCTGCATCCAGCAGAAAAAGTTTGCAACTCTTGTAAAATTCTTCAATATAATTGGTTTATACATTTAAATCCAATAAGGAACTAAAGCAAAACCAATCATATTAAAAATTTTTACAACAGATGCAAAGTTACTTTTTCTATTGAACGCAGCCACTGCTTTAGCATCGGACTAAAGAAATGTACCTGCTGATAATAAGGTGGCGTGGTGCATGTATTTCTCGGCAAATATGAACGTAATCTTTCCGAGTCAGACGGATGTGGCATATGATAGTAGGCGGCTTCCATCATTTGGAACTGCAACTGGTGCTCCTTCTGTAATGGTACAGGCCCCAAGGGCGCGACCCCAAGCAGCGGAGGAATGTGTGCTTCCGACGTGGCATTGTTGTTGCTACTGTTGCTCGTCTTGGCACTGTCAAAGATGTTTCTATTCGGCTCGGAAGGTGGTATCTCGAGACCTGCTCGGACAATTACTTGTTGGGCAATGGATTTTAAAGAGGACATGCTTCCATCAGGAAGCTTAGGGATGAGACCATTGGCAGTGGACGGTGCTGGCGAGCAGGAGTTTGCGGGCATCGGCGAGGATCTACTGCTGACCGACGACTGCGGCGACGAAGATGGCGGTATCGGTGTAGTCATTTCCGTTTCACTATTGTGATTCTGACTCTGTTGACTGTGCAGTACGTGCGTCGTCTGTGCCGGTGCCGGATTATTATTGTGCTGTTGCGCAATCGTTTGCGGCACATTCGACGTAACACTGGACGTAGATGATGATGATAAGATATTATTCTCACTGTTGTGAGCTACAAAAAAAAAAAAGATTTAATATTATGTATCGAGAAATGTAGTGAAACGTGTGAAAGTGCAAATTGATCTATCAGAACATTCCACATGAATTGTTAGTCGTGTAAGAAAAAAACGAAATGTCTTACTAGATGTTTTATTGGAGGTAGAATGGATGGCTTGCGAATTGCTGTGCGAGGCAGCTACGGTGGCGAAATTGCCGGCATTAGTCGTGGCAATGTGATTGCTCGTAGAACTAGGCGAGCTATGGCTAGGTGTCATGGGAATGGTTTTGCTTGGAGTGCTGCTCGATAACATGTTCGATTTTATGGTGGCAGTGCTTCCCGTGGTTGGAATGCTCGCTTGCGTATTCAGTAGCGGCCTGACTGCTGTTGGTTTCACAGGCTGAAATCAAAGACATTGAAAGCGATGCTCCATATATCCGTATCAAGTAGATCTCGACAAGGCTTATCGATCTGTACTTCTCAATTCTGTATGGCTTGATTCCTTCGAAAATGAGGTATCGATCCCCTTTTCGACTTTCTCGAATAAAAATGGAGAATGAAAGGACCCACACCTTGGTTTTCTTGTCATTATCTGTAGAACTATCGCTCGAATGGTTATGCATAGTGGAGCTCAACGACGGCGATGGTATAGGCGAAGTACAGGAATTAGTTGAGGTTGGCGTTCCTCCGGTTTCATTGCTGTTGTTACTATCTGTTGTTGCTGACGAGGGGATGCCAACTCCTGACAACTCAACTTCATCAAGGCCGATAATATCATCGTAAATATATTCGTTTTCCTCAAAATCGGGATCTTGCGAAGATTCGATATAATACTCAACATCGTCCTTTATCCTCTTTATCTGTTAAGAATTTCATAGAGAAATTAATAGAATTATCTAATATAATTTGTTATATGATCGCTTCATATTATGCCAATCTGAAAACGCTTACTGTATTGACTTCGACAGACATATTATCAAGCATACGTAATAATGTCTCCAATTTACGGATATGGTAGCGGTGTTTGTCGAGCTTTGCCTTCAATTCATCCACCCTATCTTGTTTATCTTTGTCTATCCTTTTCTTCTTTCCCGCTTGTAACGATTCTATTTCCGATTCAAATGTATCCATCTACATCAAAAGTAATGATAAACGTGTTATAACAACTTATATTCAATCATTATTAAAATTTATCCAAAACATCATCAATACGAAGACTGGTACCTGCAGATTGAGAGCGTCTATGGAATTGGCAAGCCAATTAGTAACCTCATCTTTCTCCTTCTGAGCTGGGTCTAATTTCTGAGCAGCGCCTAAACCTTCTTTAGAATAAGCTTTTGTTTTTGTCTCTCTTTCTACAACTTTAAATCTTTCCATTTGCTATAAAGCATAAAAACATTTACTATATAATTTACTTACAATTTATTTATTCTAATGTATTTTGCTCTAACTCGTTAGAAATACATGTTACATGCAAATATACTAACAGTCTCAATCAACTTCCGATAGTCCAGAAGCGTACTCTTATCCTTTATTTCACCCGACGCGATCCAGCTCTTAATTTGATCGCGTAACCTTTGAAGTTTCTTGATTTCCTTTTTGAGATCAGCCTCGTACTTTTCTTTCTGATTGCTGTTCGTGGCATTATGAACTTTTTGCCAAATATCTTCAAAGGTTTCCACACCTTCCGTTACTTTTTTAAGGCACCGATCTATTTCACCTGAAATGATATAAAATGAATTATTACATTGTTTTATATTTAGTTCCTTGATATAAACTGCTTAATTTCATTTAAAAATTATTTAAAATAGAACAGATTTTAATACAAAAAAATAACAAAATTATTTATCAGTTTTCTTCATTCCCAATACTTATTTTGATTTATAAATAAATTGTATAAATTATTTCCAAAGTTTAAACTAATTTGTTTTTTTGGCCAAAAGTGACAAATTGAAGTTTCACTTAATATTATAATTAATTTATTCTTCACATAAAATAAAAACTATAAATAATAATTCATATAAGTTTCACATTTATATTTACATCACAATTTAAAAAAAAAAAAAGATGATAACATATATTATAAATAGGATTGTTATGAGCAAAATCTTCATAGGCTTTCCAAGAGACATTTTAAGGATGTTATCAGGATCCTTTGATAAATTGTGATTGATGGACGAAGAAAAAAGAAAACAAAGACTAAGTTTCGTTATGTATTCACTACAAGTTCCATTTACTGACACAATTCAATACAAGCATTCTTATTTTTCTTGATTGAACATCAAGAAAGATAGATTGATATTCGTGTCGATTTGTGTCACCAAAAGCATCCTACAAGTACTGAAAATGTATAGTATATAATAACGTGAACTGTAGATTTTTAATAACTCGCAGTGAATAACTGAACGCAACCAAAGTATATATATATTCAACGATCACAAAAAATACAACAGAAAACAATTTTCATTCTTACATAATTATCTTGGAATAAAGAACATTCACATTTTACACCTAAAAACATAAATAACTTGTAGCAAGAAATCTGTTCTTTGTAATCGAACTAGTATGCACTGTACGTAAAAGAAACAAATATATGAAGTTTGGCGAAAGTCAAAGGAATAGGAAGTTTTAGTGCAATCCAGTGTAATGACAAAGGACAGGCTTAAGTATGGTGAAACAGATTTCAAGATACACAGCGTATGGCTCGCACTATTGTAGTTAATTAAAAAAATTGAAGTTTAAAATCTTTAAAGGTTATGCTGACAAAATAAAAAGCCGTCATGTTCTGCACGATGGAAGACCCATCGCGGTTGTAGGAGGTAAGTGAGACAAAGCGAAGTAGAGTCCATGAACCCGGGTCGTCCGCGTCATTGTAAGCCGTTATAGCCTATGACGCTGGATTGGCGCCTCGCGATATGTTGTATGCCGGGAATCGTGCCGTTCGTGATCGCGCCGAGTCGGCGGGGCGACTTGGCGCGATTCATAAAAGCGCCTTGATGGCTGAATCGCGGGAGACCGGCGACAAAGGGTGAAAGCGCGCGACGACCCGGACGGTTCGTCCAGTCCGATGCAGCGGCGACCGCGGCAAGAAACAGGAACGAGCGATATATCCAAATGTAAACACGCTGGTAACACTTTCTCCTCACCTTGCAACTTTCTTGTCGCAGCCATGGCTATGTGAACGTGTGATAAAATGGTTCATGCATAGTCTAGACGTATTTGGTGAGATACAAAGCAATTTATCGGAACAAATAGCTGTAGAACTATTATTCCCCGTGTGATATGGGAGCCTCGGCCACAAGATGGCTTCCGTTTTCAAATGACAACGTCCGACCGTCCGTGTGTCGCGCACAGGCACAGAGACCCTCCGCGATTCTGCCCCTAGAGATTTCCTAAGACGCGTAATCACGAGCCCGTTTAACGTCGTTCGCGTATGTGAGAAACCTCCTGTCGAGACGCCGGCGTGTCTTGCTTTTGCCACTCGTAAAAGAATCGCGAGAGAGGCGAGTAGCATCAACAAACGTGATATACACGAGATACGAAGAGCGAGATAACGTGATACGCGTCGACGCACTCGCACACATTCTATCCGTATATATACACTCTAGAGTATGTTCGTAAATGTGAAATATTGCATGACGTGTATTCTCGACTGATCTTGATTCTAGATGCAATCATGTAACTTCCCTATAATATCTCTGAAATTGACTGCATTCCAAATACAATAGAGCTGAATTTGGAAATATCATCCGAGTATCCCCATGTATCGTTTTAGGCCGGAATCAGACTACGCATTGAAAAATGAAATTGAAGATTGAAAGATTAAAGTTTGACCAATCAGAACAAAAGGAGCCAAAACTTCTTTGTTCTCATTGGTGAAATTTCAATCTTTAATCTCAATCTTCAATGCATAGTCTGATTCCGGCATTAAAATACCTTTAGAGTGCTTTTTTTTGTTAGCGATTGACGCTCGTTTTCAATTTCAAAATAGGTTACTTGATCAATTACGTGACTTATTTTGACGCCGAAAATGAACGTTGAGCGTCGGTATAAAAAGGCTTTAGGTTCTGCGCACAAATAGCAGAGAGTCGATGTATGTTCAAATAAAGTGAAAATTACAAAAGCGAATAAATTTATTAGATGTTGATCAATGAAATAATCAGTATTCTAGTAAATTCGCTCACTTTTATAATTTTCATTCACGATATCCAATGAGCGTATAGCTTTAGGGAACGTTTATATTGGCCGTAATGATATGCCATATGCTGTAATCTGTAAGAATTGACTAATCATAGTCGAGTATTCTCCTCCCATTTGACTGTAAGAATGGAATATTCAAAGGTGATTGGTCAATTTTTACAGATTATGACAGACGATTATGGCCAATATAAACACTTTCTAAGAATGAAAACATCGATAAATGTACATTGGATATTGCAACTAATTCTCGCGCTGGTTTGCAATTAGCATAAAGAATTAGGAATAAAAAATAAACGATTTCAACTTATTAGAAATCGGATACATCGGAATACACGATTTATGATAGGTTGAAATCGTTTATTCTTTATTCTTAATTTCTTATTCCTTCTTGTGCATAGAGCCTTATCTTTGGCCCTTATCCCTTATACAAGGATACACGGCATGATATAGGCTATGGTCCACTTGATGCTATAAATGCTTCGAAGGATTTCTTGATTGGTTAGTTAATAACATTCTTTCTTCCAATTAATCAATCAAAAGTTTCGAAACATGTAATGTTAAATGGACTGCATCTAAAAGCTGTATCGGAGACTATCGATTCTAAATCGTTGACGACGCTAACTCAAAAAATAAACTCGAATCTAAACGCAAGTTGGCCGATCCAATCAGTCAGCGCCTCGCTATGATTAACCTGTCGAGGATTAACAGTCAGAATCGACAGTTGGGTCGGTCTACAGAATCTGAGACGGTAGTGTGATGTGACTTTAAAAATAAGGGATATGTTCATATTATAACTACAAGGGTATGCTCGTGTGCACGTTTACGCCCACTGGCCAATCAGAATTGTTAACAAGCATACAGTCGATCACAGAAAGATGCAACATTTTTTTTTTCGATGGGTTTCAGAATGCAGTTGGTCAATTCTTTCTTCATCCGATGTCTCGGACCGATTTCTAGCATCGTGGATATATATACGGCTTTAGATCGGAATCAGAGTGTTGTAGATACAAAGACTGCGTTCAACGAACTCAACAGTTGAGTGAGTGCTCGCTGTTATTGGTGTGATTCTTTTAGAATTTCATTTTCATCAGCATTTTATTCAATTAGCATTTTAGATGTGAAAAAATACATCAATAGCAGCTAATTTAACTGTTGTTCCGCTGAATGCAGTCAATGGTTGCATTCAATGAGCTCTTTTATCTGATTGATCTATATTTTAGATTCTAATAAAATATGCCAATCAGAAAGAGCTCATTGAACGTTCAATAAGCTTTTTTATCTGATTGATTTATATTTTAGGATCTAATGGAATATGCCAATCAGACAAAAGAGTTCATTGAGCACTCAGTGAGTGGTCGTCGTTCTAAATGCACCCAATGCTTAATATCATATCTACGTATCCTACGTTCGATTCTGTCCACAAGCTATTCACAATAGCATTCAGCAGGTACAACAATGGCCATCGAAAGTTTAAACTGGATCAGAATATAAGGACCAATCAACTACAATCAAGTATTCCCCTGTCGAACAAGGAAACTGCTCGACAGTAGTTGTTTGGTTCTTACATTCTGATTTGATTTAAATCTTTGGTGGAAACTAGGCCACTGTCAAGTTGAGTAAGCGCTCACTGCTATTGATGTATTCTTCTAGATCTAAAATTCTGATTGGTTGAGCTAAAAGAATACATCAATAACAGCGAATGCTCATTTAACTATTAAATCCGCTAAGTACACTTAATGATTGTCCAATGAAAAATTTTAGGTACTAGTTGAGTGGCTAAAGTAGTTAAATAATACGTTTCTTTTTGCGGCCATACAAAATCCATCTGGACAACATTAGAGACGCGTTTATTGGCACATTTATAAACAGGGCTGTTCGCGCGCGAACAAAGTGCCGAAAGATATCAAGAGTTTCGTTGATCAGAGAATTTACATTCAACGGTTTTGAGTTTCGAGTCGTCGTCGCTGCCGGTTCGCTGATCGCTCGCCGGTCGTGTTTACCGGTCGCGTGTCATTTTTGGAATAAGGGATCAAGGGATGGGGGGTATCGCGGCACCACGTTGGATGTACGCGTGTGCGTCCGCGAGAGATGTCACCGTATCATCGTACGACGGCCCTGAGCACTGGTGACTGGAGTGAGCGGCATTCGCGTTCATTGTCATTCCGCGTCTGCATCTCGTTCTCTCTCTGTCGCTGCTCGTATACATATCCAAGTCTACGACGGACGTCACGTCATTGTCAGTAGCAGTCAGCAGTAATCTTGTGACCGTGGAATCAGTACCGCCCATTGGATTCGGGCTTAACCTCTGCACGCGGCTCTCAGCGACTCTCAGGGCGAGCTGCGGCACGGTCGCTATGACAAAGGGTGGCATCACTGGGAATGTGTTGGAAGCACGGACAGTGCGGCGCTCATTGATATGACGCCATTTTACTAACCTTTTCGTCGCGTACAACTACCAGTTTCTCCAAGTCGCTCGCGGTCGCCGAAACGTTTCGTACCGTGTGCCGCACACGGCTGATCTCATCGTCGTACAAACTACGCTCGGCCGCGACGGCCGACTCGCGTTCTGCGAAAGTAAGTAAGTTTCTCGGAAGTTCGCTTCGGTCGACTGTACGATCGTAAAAAACTCGCGCGCGCCTCGCTCTCTCATTCACCCGTTCTCTCCCGCGAGTCATCCTCGCGTACGGTGCACATTTCCATCGTCTTTGTTCACGCCACGCGTCGTCCAGCTTCCGCCAGAAATCATCACGAGGTTCGTGCGAACGAAGGAGAAAGTACGACAGAGCCAACTGCCGTTGATTGCGATGCAATCCATTGATCTCGTTCCGGGATCGGCGTGTCTTCCCCGGACGCCGCTTCTTCTTTTTTGCCGTTTCTTCGAAAAGTGACGGATCCCGTGCGAGTCTGAAATCACAGCGAGAGCCTCGTGTTTCTCCCGACGTGACATGTGACTGTGAATCCGAGTCCAAATTTTGTTTTTTCGCCTTTCCTTTACGCTAGCAAAGGTGTGAAATCCTCTGAGAATAGAATCGTGACGAGTGATCGTCGTCTACGTGACGAGTCATCAATGTGCATAGTGTGACGCAATAAGACTATCCTATTTTCATTGCCACTGAAATCGTTAGCGAAATGATGTATTGATGATATGTTTTTTTCTGTTGTATTGAAACATCGTCTGTGTTCTAGAAGATAATTTTTCTGAATATTTTATTGAATCTCTGATAATTTCGAATTTAACTTTACATCGCTGAAATTAATGAAATTTTTTTTAATTGTAAATAAACATACTTGGTGCACGTTTAGTTTTAAATCGTGATTATAGCTAATCGATTTTTAATGAATTTGTTATTTTAAATAATTTACATGAATCATTACATGTGTATTTTATATTTAGATATACACTATATGTGTATATACAGATACAATATATAATTATGTGTTTTAGGTAGATCGCTGTAACAGTTTGCACTATTATGGAAGATGAGGATGGAGAAAGTAAAATAGATATGTGGAATATTTTGGACAAGCAGCGACTCAATGATTCCACATTAGACAACCCATTGAAACATTCCATCGACGATGTATATACTGCTGTAATCGAAGAAGAGAAGCAGTTAATACGCTACAACTCGATCATAACGAATGATTCGCCAGGTAAAAATACCGTTGCGGGGCCAAATTTTATATTTAAGGGTTTTAAGAAGCGTATCTTGGCCGAGGCTCGAGAAGTTCCTACCGCTGTGTCAAAAAACAGTTCACCAGAGCTACGACAATTGAAGCATCTCAATGCAAGGACTGGCAAAGACAAGAAGGTGGAGAGGAAGCGGAAGCGTAAGATAACGGAATACGCTCAATATCTGGGTCTTCGACCGTCCTCGAAGTACAAGTGCTCCAAGTGTCACGCATGGTCTAGTTACGGTCCCAACTCGAGACAGAACTCGTGTGCTTGTAATCCTAGTATGACACCGATGCCCAGTACCTCCGAGTCGAGTGCCTCGGTGTCGCACGCGAGCAATTTTAAAATCACAAGGAAAGTCTATCTATGCTCGGCGTGTGGCACATATTTCGAAAATTGGAACTTGTTCTTACACATGAGGGATACACACAAGCGTCACATATGCCTCTACTGCCTGGGTATGTTCGGCCAGGCGGAGAGGCTATCGTATCATCTGATGAAGAAGCACAGTGTTCCAGAGATGGCGTTTTCCTCGGTAGAGGATTTCTATAACGCCTTTAAGGGTTCATGTTACCTTATCTGTTGCAGCTGTGAAAAGGTATTCTCGGAGACCGACGACTTCTTTAACCACTTTTGCTCTCCAGTATTGGAACAGGATCCAACTGTTACTGTTGCGTCAATGTGCACTATATGCAGACAAAGCGGAACACACGCGAGTACTTGTAATTTTACGCTGTCGTTGGATACGGATAAGGAAGTATGTAGCACGTCAACGCCACTGACAGTCGCCGATGCGACGTATACGGACAATTCATCGCCGATGGTTCCTCCATCGGAAATAGTTACAAATCTCGGGGGTAAGGGACTGCCAAGAAAAGCGATAAAATACAATAGGAGAAAGCGTGAAAGAGACGGTATGCAAAATTCTCGCCAACAAAAATCAAGTACACTAATGAAAAAGCTCAGTGCGAAAGTTCAGTGTAACGAAACTCAACTCGATTGCGATCTCGATATCCAAAGAGAAATTGCAAATAACTTACCCCGAGACACAGTTACCGAGACGATAATGGAAGTGTCCAGGTACACGGGCGGCAATTCATCTGATGAAAATGATGAGAATGATGAGCAGGCAGTGAATAAAGATGTGCACAACAATCGTGATAGAGGGTCGGGAGGAAAATCGCCGATTCAAAATTGTCAGCTTGATTTCAGTGAACCTTACGATAGCGTAACCGAGACTATTATGGAAGTATCACGCTACACAGGTGAAGAAGTTAAGAATGAGAAAGAAGATGTAACGTGTACAAACACATGTGCGTCACATACCTTTGAAAAAGTGAATACTGAAGATGAGGGAATATGTGACAAAAGCGATGTTGATCCGACACGCTCGGCCAGTTCGAGAACACCTAGTCCAGTACAATTTGATACCGAGGAAATTACGACAGCAGATACAAAAGCGAACACTATGTGCGAGACTAAATATAACAGTCCACAGGATACACGAAGTTGTAGTCCCTTCAGTCGATCATTATTTAGTCCACAACACGAATCGCACATATCGGATCCGCAGTCTAAAGAGATAGAAAGTTTCGAGGATAATGAAAAGAAGGTGAAGAAACCTGTTGCGACAAATGCCACTGAATCTCAAGCCTCGGTCTCGTTTAACGCCGTTGCTTCTTCCGATAGGAGTTTGGTTATTAAGATTTGCAACAGGAACTCGCAATTCAGCGTCGCAACAACTACCGTTACGAATAGGGAATCTGAGGAAAACAACAACGCCGAAGAGTCGACATCGAAGGAGAGAATGCCGAATGGTTCGGAAACTGGAAGGGACATCATTGATAATGATCAAGCAAACGAGCTGGATGATAGTGATTCTGACAGCGATAAATTAGCGGTAGTAGACAGCAATCCCGAAGAAGACGAGGAAGCGGAAGATGGCGAAGAAGGCGAAGCTGATGAAACTGAAGAAAGGCACAATGAAACGGAAGACAAGGGTCAAAGGAATCAAGAGGAAAATGACAAAGTTAAAACTGGGACATATACTGATGAATTATTCTCTGTCACGGAAACGATGCCGATTAGCAACACCAGTGAAACATCCGTCAACAACGCAGTTGTGAGTGTTGGAAACGAGCACACGAAAAGTCATACGATCGACAACGGTGGTATCGTGTTAGCCGGCGAGGATGTTCCATGTATTGACTTGAACGTCGAGGGCACTCTGGACAGTATGGAGTTGGAGGACTTGTTGAAACGTTGTATAGAGGCAGCCAGTCCTATCTGCGTGTACTGCAATCACGCACGGTACATCGCGGTCAATGGCAGACAACTGGGCCTGCATATGCTGGCGGAGCACAAGTTTCAACCACAGCATCCTGCGATAATCATACACGCGGAGCAATTTACTGCACGGGTGAAGAGGTCCCTCGAGGAGCTTGAGTCCCGTTACTTCAATTTAGATACGTATAACAGCGCAGACGGCACATATAATGTGCCGAACATATTGATATACGAATGTTTTCATTGTAGATTTCATTCGACAGTGCACAAGGAGCTTTATTTGCATAATCGAAAGATGCATCAGAAGACCATATTGATTTGCATAATGTGCAAATCGACATTCTATAGTTATAGCGAGTTAGTGTGCCACTTATGTCCTGGAATTTATTCGCCGAATGTTAATCTACGATATCGATGTTGCCTCTGCTCTGTAGCGAATCTGCCGTCGGCATTCCGACTTATGGTTCACGTGCGCAAACGTCACCATGCTTGCGATGTCTGTCTGGAGTCTACAGGCAATCAGCAACGTCTTTCGAATCACGTATGGAAGCACAAGCTACATCATTTGTGTTACAGATGCGGCATCGCGTACCGTAATAAACCGGATATCACGAAACATCTATTTTGGAAACACGGTACGGAGAGCGTTCTGTGTCGAAAATGCCTGCAGAAGAAATGGCCGCACATATATCATTTCTGTATACCGCCTACAGCGTTCGTTTGCGAGGAATGCGGCTTAAGTTTTGGACGCGCAGTAGCGCTCAAGGTGCATAAAAGGCTGCATTCTGGCGATTCACCATACGGTTGTGACGAGTGCGAACAGCGTTTCATATCACGAAAGCTCCTAGCTAAGCATCAAGCGGCTCACAGGGAACCTGAACCTGAGGATGTTCATGTGACGGATGTAGTTAACACTTCATTAACGGACAAGGATGAAAAATCGGATAGGAACACATCCGTAACTATAACCGATGGAGACTTGACGACGGGAGTCGAGACTACATCGAAGAACATTAAAGAGGCTGTGAAAAAAGTAGTCGATGTTTACGATCTACCGCCGCTCAATCTATCATCCGAAAGTGATACTGATAGCGAGGAGGAGAAACCAGCTTCCACGGAAAAACCACCAGAGAAAGAAAATATTGATGAAGATGCAGCAAAGAAGAATGAAGCTACTGAAACAATCGCTGCCGATGACGATGACAGTGCTGTGTTGAACAATGATATAGTTGAAGTGGAACGGAATGAGGAGGAGAAAAAACACGAAGCGCGTATTATGGATGGCATTTGGGACAATTTTAAAACGTATGCTGCCAGTTTGGACGTAGAGGAATCCGCCAAGAATGTCGCGTTGAAAGAGAGCGTACCTGAGACTGATGCGGCGTATTTGAGGAGTATCGTTTTTTCTGATCATGATTATTGTGTAGTAAATTGGTCCGACAAAGAAAAGAATGAAGATCAAGTTACTTCTAAGGACAATGACATGAAAGCGAACGATACCAAATCTGAAAGAAGTCCGTCACCCGGTACTCCGAGTCGTAATACTGGAGGCGACAGTGACGCGAACAAACGGAAGGTAAAGACTCCTAAGAAGAAGAAGCGGAGTGGCAGCACATCGTCCACGAGCGACTCTTCGAGCGATACCGACTCGAGCAGTTGCTCATGTGGCACCAACTGTAGCTGTAGCAGCTCTTCGTCTGGCAGTTCCTCCAGTTCTAGCAGCAGTTCCGATTCCGACAGCTCCGCGTCCGAGAGCTCGCCCAGAAAGCAATCCAGCAATCGTAAAGATCGGAATAAAAAGGAAAGGGAAGCTACGCGGGAGAACAAGTCGCAGTCCGTTGAGCCGGAGAGCAAGCCGGAGGACAAACTGGAAGACAAGTCGGAGATTGCAATAGAGAATGGTCCTGTGGTCCCTCTCGAGATAACGAGCGAGCCTTCTCCAGCGAAGCTTCTCTTGCGAGAATCTGATTTGGAAACTGAGGAAACCGAAACAGATGAGGATTTCTATGACGAGTACCCGCAGTTGCTCGCTAATAAGTTGATGGCGGAGAAGCGCAATCAGTTGCTGCTACTAGCTACTGTAGCACCAGCATCGACGCCGATCTCGACGCCAACCTCGACACCAACCTCGACATTGATGCCGGTGATGGACCAATCATCGATGCCACTGAATAATGGCGTTCTAGTCGCGGAAACGACACCAGATCCGATTACAATGACTATCGAGAATCAACAACTGCAACAACAGCAGCAGCAAAAGAAGAAAACGAAAACGAAGAAACGACGAAAAGGTGAGAGGGGCGGTAAGCGTAACGCGATTACAGCCACTGTGGAATCAATCAAACTGAACATTCCCAAGGCACTTTACCAGAAGAATCCGGGATTCGTTGCATCGTCGCAGTCAACGCTGGTATTGCATCCTAATAGTAGATCCTCGACGCCGAACCTATTGCCACCTGCAACGTGCAACGATTTCTACAGCGGCAATGCTACGAGCATTGCGATAGAAATGCAACAACAACAGCAGCAAGCATCGACTACCGCTGTCATTGGTGTACCGAATCAAAATGTCAGTGGCAACAGTGGCACGGAGATGGAGAACAAGAGAGTTTCGAAGAGGAAACGCGTGCCGAAGCGTTTTTACGGTGACTCGAGCGACGACGAACCACAAGAAAAACAGTCATTCAATCGGTGGCGGAAAATCGAGACAACCACTTCCACAATCGCCACTACTATTCCAGCTTTCACACCGCTGCCGCCCATGACGACGATGACGTCGACGAATCCGAAACCGCTAGTATCGAGATTGTCCTTGAGCGGAAAGACTATACAGACATATAGTAACAGGTCCGCTCAGGTGGAGCAGGCAGTGAGTCAGCAAACGGCTCTACCCGAGGCATCGCCAATCGTCGCAGCGACATCCGCCACCGAGTCCGAAGGTCCCGCGGAGAGTAGCAGCGATAGCAGCGAATCTGAGTCGGAGAATATCGTAAATCAATCGAAGATCAACCAATCAACGATACCACCTGTTAGCGCACCGACGACGGAGCGACCCGGCAAGATCTATTGTTACTGTCAATGTCCGTATGATGAGGTATCAGAGATGATAGCCTGTGATGGTGAAGACTGTCGCATCGAGTGGTTTCATTTTGAATGTGTTGGTATAATGGTACCGCCCAAAGGCAGATGGTACTGCCCAGACTGCAGAAAGAAACACGGTATTGTGCAAAATGATGAGTACTGCGATTGATAGTTGCCACGCGAGATATTAATGACAACGGCATGTTATTACCAAATTTGAGCGATCGTTGCTTTTTAGGCGTAATACTAGAATTTTCCTTCTTTCTTTTTCACGAGCGTATGAAAAGAAAAAAAATTGCTACACTGTTCCATGTTGATATTTTTCTTAAGCCAATACACAGAGTGTTTGTATATATACTATGTAAATACGTCTTAGAATTATAAGAATGAAATGAGGTTTTTTGTGTACATTTCTTTGTACTTCTTTTAACAGCGTTATGTATAAATACATAGCATTGGTAGATAGAATAAGTAGATAAGTAGATAATATCACCGACAAGGTATCATTATCAACAAAATTTTTTTTTTCCTATATCTGAATTAGCGTATAACAATATTAATTGATGATTTTTTTTTTATTATTATACAGATGCTTCATATAAATAAGCATATATTTACAGCAACAATATATTGCTGAAAATTACATTTTTTCCAACTATTATTTACATGGATGAACGCGGATGAAAATACGATATCGTAATAAACATTATCAGATGTCTATATAATAATAAAATTAATAATAAAGGATATTAGACTGCATATGATTACACAACTAAATAACAAGTCTTATCAATCTGAGATAGATTATTTATTAATTAATGCTTAAATAATATTTCAATATGAAATATATGTGTGAAATATATGTGTGAAATATATATGTGTGCGTGCGTGCGTGCGTGCGTGTGTGTATGTGTGTGTGTGTGTGTGTGTGTGTGTGTGTGTGTGTGTGTATTATTTCAGCGAGCAGAACTAGATATATATTTAAAAAATCTAAAAAACGAAAGGGCTGAGAGCTAACGTTAATTATTTTTTGCGCAAATTCTTTTATAATAATATATTATTAAATCATAACAAATTAACACCATCAGACATTTTAACCTCTATCGGATCATTATTTATGATAACATTAACTGTGAATTTTTAAATTCGTTGAAATATACATACTAAGTGATAAAGTTAAAAAATTGATCAGAATTCTGATTGAATTGAATCAGAATTCTTGCAATTATTTTTTCTACGATGATGCTATCAGTTTTAATTCGTGCTGAGTTTCTTGTATTGTTCACAATGTGTCTATGTATGCTCAGAAACACTACATAGATATATATTAATATTATTTAGGCACTGACATTCAGATTGATAAGTCTGAATCTTCTCGTTATTTAGTTGAATAAAATTAATATGATAGCTAATAAGAATCCTGCACATTTCTATAAGTCGGTGTTTAATGGTACCTTGTTGATGATAGTATAGGTAACGATGCGAAATCGTGAGCCTAATAATGTGGCAGGGTTGCGTCTCACGAATCTTAGGATCTTCACTTGAATCGCCTGATTGCAATTCGACTCGAGATTAGTATTTCTGGCAGTATCTGTATCAGTCTTTTTAATTTTTCTAAAACCGCGGGTACGGAAATTATGTTTCTTTTTTTATTGATATCAAACTAACTCTAAATTTTTTAATGGCTATACGCTAAGCGTCATTGATTTCTTTAATGATGACGGTGCGATGTGAATATTGTTGTATAGCGCTTCCTTAAAGCAATGTACCTCTCGGAAGGCGAATCTTGCTTCTAGTCTATCGTATAGGTATTGTCTTGGAATAAAATCTTATTCTTTCAGAAGTCAAAACATCTCTTCCACTGACAATTCTACCACGTAAAAAAAGCCGGTCTATGATAATTGTCTGTGGTTGTATTAATTTTATTGTATGGATTTACAAATATCGGTGAATAGTAGATAGACGTTTTTGGCTATAAACTTGATTAATAATAACGATGCGCAATCGCAAGTACTGTAATATTAGAAATAATGATGAATTATAAAATGTTTATTGAAAATTTTGCTAAACAGTATTACAGCAAGTACGAGGAAAGGAATCTACATCATGCTCTTTTACATTATTCCTCGAGTTTCGTGTGCTGTTTAAATATTTTTATGCGAACCGAAGAAGCAAACGACAAACAAATGCCGGCGACGATTCTACCAGCGTTTTCTTCTAGCGCCTCTCTTAATTTTAATTTTAAAAGAAGAAAATAGTCGCGCGCGCAATTTTTGTCTTTGGTTTATCAATCTCTTTTTAACGAACCTTGTCACAGCGGTACATAGCTGTAAAAAATTTCCTCTTAGAATACTTCAAGTAATCGTCGTGCTGATTTTTTCAATTGTCAGCCATAGTTTCCTCCAGCGATTCAACACCCACGATGTCCATGGTAAAATCTTTGTAAGATATCCTCTGTATCATAACGTAATAATACATTACTCTCGGGAAGCCTAATTACTAGTTTATCTTATTTATGGCCTATTTGCATAGTGTTTTTAAACATATTAGGAGCAAGATAGTTACCGCCGGAAGGAAATGGAAATTGAAGGATACAGATTTTTGAGACAAACTTCGTTGAGTCTCAACCATTTCCTCTTTGGGAAACATGAGTGTCTTGAGATATGTATATGCTTCTTCCAAAGTCAACAGTTCACCTATGACAAATAACAATATAAATAACAATATAAGTAATAAGAAATATTGAACTATGATTAAGATATTTTGAAAGTAGTGCAAGTTCAATTTCAGTTTTATTTTACATACACACATGTACATTATTTGTCCAAATTTTTATAATGTCTCTGTTTTGTTTATTTGAAATAATTTGTTGCATTTACTAATGTGCATTTAATTTAAAATATAAATAGAAGCAGAGTTAATAAAATACTAAAAAAGGAGATAATAGTATCTATTTTATTAAGTTATGCCTTTTTTAGATTAGAATTTGATAGTTATATACTTTTGGCAAACTCAATAAAGCAATCAAGTAATTTTCTAAAGTTAATGATAGATTTATTAGGCTCACTCTTAAATATAAATCTGTGAAAATAATTCAACTTTCTTTGTGTTATAAATTTTTGTAACACAAAGTTTGCAAATGTGAACAACAATGTTTTGCAAAATTTGAATTATTCTGATTAATATTTATTTTCTTAAAGGATATGAATCTAAATTCATTTTTTAATGCGAATTACATTTTGGTTTCTTTCTGAAATTAATTAATTCCTTTTAATAAATATAAATTAAATATAAATATAAATTAAATATGTAATAGTTTTATTTATTTTACAGATTTTAATATCGGTTCCAAAGAGTTAATGATATGTCATAATAATAGTAAATTCGCATTAATTCACCAATAGGTTTATCTTCTTCCAGTAAAGTTTTCGATACCGTTCCTCCTAATAAAATATCCACAAGCTGCTCTCGCGTTAAAGTAAGATTTTTCATACTGTCGGAATCTTCTTCGATGAACGTATGAAAAGCTTCCTTTATGTGACGCATGTAAATCGCAAACACCGGTCGGTGATTCACATACAGTCGTACGAATTCTTCAAAAGTGATCTCTTGTAAAAGTTTATCGGTTTCAACATAACGTTTGTAGTATACTTCTGTCATAATATTCTCTATCTTCAAAACAGATATTTTGTCTTAGTAAATCTTAACACGAAAAGATATTCGCATATCTTAAAGCAAATGAATCTTTTATTATATATAATTTTTGTGCAATTAATGAACACAAAAACAATTGTTTTACTTATTGCTTACTTTGACATAAACAATTTTATATTTGAAAATTTTTAATTTGTGACAGAAGAAAGATGTTTAGTATAAAAAATGTAAAAAATTACTTCAATCATAAAAGTAATTTAAAAAGTAAAAAAAGATATTTTCGGAGTTTGTTAAAGAGATCGACATTTAAAATTAAAATTTTGACTTATGAAACATTGTATATGTATACATATATTGCTTTGTGATACTTCTTTGTTGGTCGGAAAATATCCAATAGCTCGCATAAGATTTGGAATTTGCTCGACAACTACAGTGTCGGAGATGATTCTAGCAGCGGTCGTATTCTCGCCTTGATGTAATATCTGCGCATAATAGAACAGATCCTTCATCTCATTTGCTAACCATCCTTTTTTCCCACCTTTGATGAGACAATAAAATGGCGATAGTCCTTTTCCGCCTAATCGTGCCATTATATCAACAGATCTGAAAAATTGTTTTTTTTTAATGATAAAATTCGCTATATTAAAGTCATTAAACGATGATGTCAGAATTAAGAAATTTAGCTTTATACACAATCAAAGTAAATAAATTTTTCGTTCGCATATTCATTTAATAGAACGAGCTGTATAATAACCAGTGATTTTTTTTAGTATTAGAAAAAATGTATGTGAATTTTTACATAAAATTTTTACATAAAATTTAATACAGTTGAAACAACTAACTTCAGTTTGATTTTCCACATTAACACACATGGATCGTTGTAACCTGCGGTAAAAAGTATTTTTTTATTGTGGTTGACAGAGATACCTATTATCTGTAAATAAAAATGGATCATAATACTCTATCGTGTATGCCAGTTGTTAACATAAATGTGTATATATAAAATATCTAACTTTTTGAGAGTGGCCCATTGTACTGACAATCTTGTATGGATTACCATCAAAAGGCATTAACTGAAGACCAATTTCTTTATCGGTCGCAAATACCACATAGCCATTGTCAACAACTTTATCAGTTAAGATCTAACGACATTGTAGTGATTTTTAATATAGTAATTGATTAATTACAAAGGGAAAGGGGGGGGGGGTATTTTTCTGATAAATAAATCAAGAGAAAGAGAAAGTTTGAATTAAATATAAATTCTAGAAATAAATTCTTTGTTCTTTACAATATACTTTATATCGTGTTATAAAATATTTGACGGATATTTCTGAAGAAAAAAAAACACAGTTTAATTACCTGCTTATATTAATATGATTAAAATTTAATCATGTCTATTAAAATATCTTTTCAATGTTTCTACTATAATTTACATTTTCTATTTATAGTTATATAAACAGTTAAATAAACAGTTATATCTTATATATTTCTTGTGTTACTTGAATATATTTTACTGGCGTTGTAAACGTGGGTCCTAAATAAGTACCGTGAATTGCCTTGGTAGCATCACTGAAGATCTTATATTTGTACTGCAATTGTGAATTAAAATATTACTGTTTTGCTGACATGATCTAGAAGAATCGCAGGATTATTACTTCAGAATTTGAGATCATAAGAAATTTTTCATTGTCGGATACAGGGTACCACGCGAGGCAAAGAGGAACGGCACTTTGTTCGATCTGATCGATACGCAAGATTTTAAGTCCTGGCACTGGATATGGTCCGCTGTAATATAATTATAAAATTATCCTTTCTAAAAGAAAAATTATTACCTTTTTCAAATATTTATAATTATTTAACTAGAGAATCTAAATCACTACGTTAATCGCGATTCAAGATTGTAATAATACATTGGTCTTTTTTTTTATAATATAATGATAAAATAATAATTTTTATAAATTTTGGAGATACAAACATCTCTGATTCAAATTCAGAAAATCATAAAAGTCAAATGTTATTAAAATCGTCTTTCTTTTATCATGACTCTGAAATAAATATTTGTTTTATTATCTTACATAATATCGCATCCATATTATTCTACACGTTTATAATTCTATTATATCAATCTCATTCACAACATTATTTTTAATGACATTTACGCATATAAATATTTCAATCAAATCGCTTAAACTATTTTCCACAAATAACACAATGGAACGTTTACCTGTGCGCGAGATCATATTCGACGAGCTCTCGATCCTCTCCCAAAGAGAAAAACCGTGGTGCATCGGAATCGGACGCGGCCGGGCCGAAAAGTATATCTCTGATAGGTAAATAATGCGAGTGATATTTTCCGATCAAATTCCACATATTGTATTTTGAAGTGATGGTCGTATCATTTCTCTTAAATACTACTACAGTCAACGCGTTATCCTACAAATAAAATTTTTATTTATCTTTAGAGTCGATTAATTAATTTAATTGATAATATTATTGCCACAATGTGCAATATTATTCGCGCATTATCATGGAATGCGGGATTTCTTACTGCATAAGCCATGTATTCGGCACACCGTGTGAAAATAATTTTATTAATGGCTGTCGAAGAATGCTTATATGGTATTTCATCTATAGGATCTAAGGTGATATGATGTAGAATCCAAAGCGCTCCGTTCTTTAAACCACACACTAACATATCGCCTAAAAAATAATAAACATTCTTTTCGTGAATTTCCTTTTCTTCCTTTACGATAATAAAGAGACATTGAAGATTCATTAGTATACATCATTTATGTATATACATCTTGGCGAGAATTTCAGAGCCGTAACGGACTTCAAGGTCTCGTGACTTTGCGGACAGGTGACATAAATAATGTTTTCCTCAATCTTTTCTTTTTCGAGAATCGGTCGATAGTTTGGAAGAGGTGGCGTGCTCTTTGATGTTATCAGAATGCGTTTTTCATAATTATATAAATGTATGGTTCCCTGAGCGTCGCCCACAATCATATAATTGCTATCATTGAAACATTACTATTGTTATTAAATTATTATACTATATTTATTTCAACAGAATCTTGCTAAGCTAATTTGAAATTTTTTCACCTTTTTGGGTAACTATCCATACTGGTCACGATTACAACCGGATGACGAAATACAAAGTAACATTTCTGCTTTGGAATTTCCATTAATGCTATTATTCCCGTAGAAGAGCCTAAAGCGAATGCAGATAAAAAAAGAATGTGATGATATATCGAGTAATGTGTTTTATACATATATTGATGTTATATAATTCATATAATACAAGAGTTTCTTACACACAAGAAAATTTTGGACATCAAATGGAGAACATCGTAGAGTAGTATATGTTGATACAACATTCAATGTTTTTTTGGTAGTCTTGACGGCCTTATTATTGTTGTTATTTTGTGAAATGTATTCTGTATTTACAGTTAGTTTTGAAATCATCTCCATTCTTTTGCTATGTCTCCCTTAAAATTCATTTATAATTTTTCAAACTACATAAACAATAATGATAATCTATATCAGATTTCTGAATTTTTTAAAACTTTTAAATAAACTTCGATACATAAGAATTTTTTTCAGGGGATTCTTTTAAAATAAAGCTTACTTTTAGATATATCGGTGCTAATAAATATCGGAGCTAACAAATTAGATTGAAGATCGAAGCTTAGCCATCGAATGGAATCAAGATCGCAACTTTCACACCAATACAAAAGTCTCAATTGATAATCATAGAAAGTGACACGACCATTTGAATTTCCCGTAACAAGCATACTTCAAAATTAAATTACATTAAGAATACTATCACTAAATTTACTAAAGTGATTTTAGCTTTAAATTCATATACCCTTCGTTATCAATAATAACAGTAATACTGCTTTTCTGTAAGTTAAAAGTCTTTCTATGTTTTTTCTTCTTATTAATATCATCAGAAGCGTGTTTGTCTTTGCAGGAAACATTGTCCCATACTAAAATATAGCCTAAAATAATAGTAATATAACAAAAATATTATTTAATAAGTAATTAAGTTATTAATAAACTATTAATATATATATAAATATAGATGATACCATTTGTACTTGCTGTAAATACTTGTTGTATTTTTGGAACGTAGCATGATGTATTAAAGACACCAATATGTTGAACAACTTTTGTCATAACTTTGGGACAATCATAACTCAAAGCGTGACCATTCTTATTTATGAAATTAAGAAGAAACACGTTATATTATTTTATTTTATAAAGTTTCTTATGTCTGATCATACTTTATGGTTTTCATTTTTA
>NW_017259576.1:1656666-1658106 GCF_001594045.1 Atta colombica | reverse complement strand
AAGGTGATGTTTATATTATCCTTTTTGCACAATCAATACAAAATCTAACTATATTGTAACATCTAACTTTTAAAGAATAAAACTTGAAATTTTATGTAAAAGTAAAGATTGTAATTTTGCATGAAATCTTTTTTACCTTGTTATCTTTATTATCTCGAAACTCTATTTTATTTATTTATATTATTATTTCGTTATTTCGTTCCAACTGAGATGTAATATGATTATATAAATATATATAATAATATATTTTTCACTAACCCAAGTTAGGAATAAAACATGATGATCGGTCGTTAATGCAAATTCCGGACATTCGTCGTTGAAAGTTATTTCCTTGACACGTTCAGTAATGTTGATTAACGGAGTCGATGCTAAATATTTTTTAAATTAGCTAATTCTGGATTATTCAACAATTATAATTATTCTTAAAAATTTTAATTATAATGATCGTATTTTTGGTATAAATAAATAGTAATTATATGATAATATAAAAGATAATTTTCGATAATAATTAATATAAAAATATATATTAATATTTCATATTTGTATTTTGTATTAAATTTTTTAAGACGAGAAAATAATGAATGAATGTACAGAAGACAAACCATCTGGTTTATCTCTTCCATAAGTCCATAACCAGAAATGCACATTCTGACATTTTCCACTGCTAACGGTGACTATTTGTTTAGCATTAGGACTAATAGCAGCAGCTGTGATATCTTCATTATTATGTGGATTAAATAAAGTGCAAATGGAAATCCTAAGAATATTGATAATTCTGTTAATTTAACACGTGAGTCTTAAAGTAATACTCGACATAACTTTGCAATTTCAGAAAAAACAATAATTACCCCTTTTCTGTATCCCAAATCATTACGACATTATCCTTTCCGGAATCCGCTGTTAGTAACCACTTGCCGTTACGCGAAGTTGACAACATTTTAACAAAATTTCGCTAAAAAGAATTATAGGATCATTCTTCAGTATTATTTGTAATTAGTGTTGTTTCGTGGCAAACTCAAACGTATACCAACGTGACCTAGGAGTGGTAACATTTTCTTTAAATCATAATCGTAAATTACCGCTACGTGCGAACAGGCGTACGCCAATAACGTACGCTTTTTAGTAGTTAGATTTATGACCGGTACTTCCGGATTTAATCCGAAAGACCACCGTAGTTTCTGAAGAAAAACAATAATTTTTGTTAAATAAAAAAATGCTAAATCTGTCAATGATACACTATTTTTTTAAATATTTTTTTACTTACGAATGGACAGATATCTTTCTCTGTGAATCCTTGTTCGCGACATTTTTTCTTCACAGTTATTTCAATGCTTTCCGTATCTTCAGTATCTTCAATAGTTTCGGCTTGAGATCGACCGACAATCGACGGAAAAGCGGCAGTATATATCGCCATTTTATAACAAATATCAAATTAGTTTA
>NW_017259576.1:1643552-1656566 GCF_001594045.1 Atta colombica | reverse complement strand
TATATTTTATATTGGAAATATAAAATATAATTTTTTTTTCGAATATTAAACCGATATTGACGACTAAATGTCAAACACTAGCATGCAAAATTAAACCGATCGTATGTAAAAAATATTAGTTCTTACATTTTCTTCATTAATTTGAAATTCTGTAACTATATTATTTCCTATTAATTACCGACATTGTATATGAATGTAAAACTTTCTTGAAACAAAGGATAATTCATAGCAAATGTCATAAAATAATTTTTTAACTAAATTAAACGTTAAATAATGATTAATAAGATATCTAATATTTTTGATCAGGTTGTATATCAAAATTTATATATATGTATTCTTTCCTATATTTTTTATTTATTTAATACAGTTTTGTTCAAAACTTATTCGAAAAAACGACAATATCTAAATATACATATACATATACAATGTACAATATACAATATAAAGACTACGATTATTTTAAAATCGTAAATGAGTCAAAAATGTTATGAAACACTGTTATGAAAAAATTATTTTGATTTTTTAAACTAAAAAATCTGTTACAATAATTTCACGATGCCTCCTTTTTTAAAAAAAAAGTTTGTTTGCATCAATATTTTGCAAATGTTGTTTTTAATTTTAATGTATTCGCTACAGTTATGTCTATTACTTTTATTTCTTTTCAATTTTTATATTTAATTACTAATGATGAAGTATGCGTTAAAGATCTAATAAATCCCATTCATCATATAGTGGGAGTCTTTTTATCATTCGGATAATACGCGGTATTATCACTATTGAACGCGATGGAGTTTTATTTTTCATAAACAAAACCTACATAGGATGTAATAAAAGGCGCAGCATTTTAAGTTTTAATATAGCATTAAAATGGAATTCTTGTGTTTAATATTACAATTAAAAATTAAAAATTCTTTATAGGGGAGTCTATATAAGCTGTATTAAGTGTAAGTAATGTTATTCTAAAATCTAAAGCTTTACAAATTTCACTGAAAATTATTTCTCGGCAGTACTTTTTGAAATATATAAAATTTTTAATATGTTGTGTCACTTCAAGTTAATTTCTATTATATGTAACTTTTGAATATTTTTGATTACAATATATCATATTTTTTAATAGATACTTTGAACAATACAGCATAAAAAAGAATCTCTCAATATCAATGAGATGTTCATGTAATCAAAGTTTTATATATAATTTTTATGTTTAGTATTGAGATCTTAAACAAAAATTTGGGTTTTAGATATGATCTTTGTATTCGTGCTTGACCTGAATTTTTAATAATTGTAATGAGACGTTACAACTAATTGTTACAACTCATATGTGGTGATTTATCCTCTCGCATAGGGCTACAGAGGCTGCATGAAACCTGGCTAGTCCACGAAGTGCCAATACGGAATGGGATAGATCAAAACCAAACGAACGCTCGGCCATTCGAAAACCTAGATGCGCAAGATCTTCGATCACTAAAAGCGTTGGATTTTCATTTTGCACGTAGAGAATTTTCCCACTCAAGCGATAGTTTGGTCCTAATAACTTATTCATTTTATCCAAGGTGTCTGACATCATCAATGCCTCATTGTGAAAGTAACCTGATTGTGTGACCTATAAATTTATTTAAAATCAATAAATGGAATCTTTTGTTTATGGAGAACATATATAATGGAATTCCTTTAATTTAACAATATTCAATTTTTTTTGTAATATGAAGATCTATATAAAAAAAGTTTGTAATAAAAAGTTTCGGCTTTTCGAAATAATAATGGCAAATAAATAATAATTTTATTCTACATATAAATTTATTTTCAAACAACTAAAAAATGTTTTCTTCAAATATGGTCTATATAAATCTATATGAAATAAAATCTGCCATAATTTAATTTCTCTTTTTTCTCTTTTCTTTCATATTAGAAATATTATATAAATTACTTACAAGTTTCTTTCGATTACCTTCGAGTATAGGTGAGATTTTTTTAATGATGATTGATTTCCTCTTTGTATTCTTAAAGCCACCTTGATTACAAGAAAAGTCGGCAATTATTCTGATTATGTCGCTAGTGTAATTGTCACCCTTGCTTGTAGCTGGTTCCGAATATATATTAGTTACTTGGATCGAATTATCACTTTCCGAATTTCGCAGGATCTTCTCTACAAAGCATAAATTCAGCCATGTCGATGTTTCTTGAGTCATTTCTGGAATTGGAATTGGAGAATTTCTTCGACAAATTATTTCTCTCACCGCGTAATAAAACGCGAAAGCGACTCTTTATGATAACTTATTGGCAAAATATCACATTCTCTCGTTACAGTTGCAACTTCTTTCACTCATGCAAGTCTTTCCATTAACTAAGATAAGATAATAACACTTCACATTATAAGATTATTTTTATTTGTAATTTGATATGGGAATGTATTGGGAACGTATAATATGTTGACGTATATATACGTATAATGCTTTGCTCAGTGTAAGCATGAAAACTAATGAAATGAGGAAGCAGAACTGCAAATCACACAGAGCCGCAAATCTAGATAGGAGAGGAACTTCTGTGGAAAAGGAGAAGGAATATTATATAATAAACATACAAACATACATAACAATGTTTAAGATAAAAAGATATATGCTTCCGATGATAATTCAGTTCTGTTTTCACAAGCCGTTTTTTTTCCTTATTTACTGTAAATTAACTCGGACAGTGCAGTAATAATTCTTACTCTAAAAGTGAGGCCGGAATTAGACTACACCTTAAAAATTAAGATTGAAGATTAAAAATTAAAATTTAATCAATGAGGGCAAAAAATTTTAGTTTCTCTTGTTTCGATTGTTTAAATTTCAATCTTTAATCCCAATTTTCAATACACGTAGTCTTATATCGCGGTAATATTGGAAAGTAAATTATTACTGACTAGAAAAGCTGTGCAGCACTTGCAATAACTTAAATCAAATTCGATGGATTCAATAAAATTTTCTATTTGGATTTAACGTAATCAACATTAATTTTATAATAATTAATTTTATAATAATAATAATTAAATTTGTAATAATCATAACATAATAATTGTAACGTAATGCTTGCAAATAAAAACTCAAAATATAAATTAATTAACTGTAAAAATTAAGAATGATTAAGAATTTAAGAATGATTCCTCCTTTGAATATTTAAGCAACAATTTGCAATTTCAGACTCAGCAAAAAATTGGAAAAAATCACAAAAATCAGATAGGCCATCTAGTGTCCCATTGTGTAGATAGTCCCATTATCTTATTATATTAACTATTACATAATATTTTTCAATTTATATTTTGCTCTTTTATTTATATTTGTATTTTCATTTTTATATTTTATCACTAAAGATAAAATATACATTAGAGATCTAATAAACTCCATTTGTCATACAGTGGCAATCTTTTTATCATTAACTTTCTATAATTCTCGCTTTTGACACCTGGATTTAAATCAATGCTTAATAACTCATCTAAATCTTTCGCCTCAATCTTACAGCACAGCATAAATGGTAAAACGACGAAGAATATTATCATTCCATAATCAGCTTTTCGCTGGTAGCTTTCAGTTCCTCCATAGTAGGCGGCGGCGTCTTGCAATTCAATTGTTTCAGTCGCTGATAAGGTATCAAGGTACTCGTTCAATAAAATATTTTTCTTGTTTTTCATGACATTTAAGGAAGGACTTGTATTGAGAAAATATATCAAATCAAGTGCCGGCGTTGTATAAATGCACAGTTGGAAATCTATCTGTAATCAAACGAATTCTTTCGATGTCATTTCATAACAAGATTGATAGTTTGTGCGGACATGGATCAAAAAGAGATGAGTATATATAGCTGAATGTGATTAAATAGCTGGTTATTGCATTATTCATAGCATATTGCATTTTCAAGTATTTTCTGCTATCGCCTGTTTGTCTTGATCACTACGAGTATATTGCGTAGATAATTAAACAACGCTTTAGTATTATAACATTAGTATTATAGCATTTCTCTTTTAAATTATTATCTATTCATTTTGTTTATTTGTACTTAAATTTTTATTATTGCACACAACTATAAAAATTGTCATAAAAATTTAAAAATGTAGATTAATGAAATAAAGTGACTGAGATATGTTACGTATAAATTGTATTCATAATAAAATTTACATATTTTTAAATAAAAAAAATGTATTTTTAACATAAATCCACTGTTTCAATAATGTAAGATAATGGAAGATAGAAAAATTTCTCGATTATGACTTTAGTTGAATAGGCCAGATATCAATAAGATGGAAAAAAATTCTTTCTTGATCTATATTACCAGTTTATTGTCATTGCTAGCAAACAATCACAAGGTTACATTCAATTTTTATGCTCGATATCGCGAAAGACGCATGAAGATGAGAAATTATTTAATTAATTAAATTAATTAAATTGTCATTAATTACAAATTGCATTACTTAAAATCACAAATATTGCGTTATTCGCATAAGAATATATTTTATTAACATTATTTTATTTATGATTCATATGATACAGTTCAAAGTGTGTAGATATATTCAAACGGAAGAAAATTTTTGCATTAACCAAAAATAACTATCGCAAAACAATTACAAGTCCTATTCTCTATCGTGTTTCTAAATGATTGAACAATATGAAATATTTGTGATATATGATTGTCTGTGATAAATGACTGTTATCTCGATCCATTTAGGAAATCAGTGCACACTAGTAATTATATGTATAGTGAAAGATTGTATAAAAATATGACGTTTCGTATTATCTAATACTTATCTCAATTGCGTTTTGAAAAAAAAAACTGAAAATAATCGGACTGGCACTGATCTGCCGAACAACAAGAGTTCAAAGTTAAATGACAGCACACCAACAGAATGTAAATACAATGCGCTGTACGGAAACAAATACCAAGGCTACGTGTTAATTGTGCTGTTATTTCAAAAAAATTTGTTATTTTGTAAAATATCTATCAAATATGTTCCAAATTAATTTTACTTTATTATTATTGCATATTTTTTGTTTCATTTTATGAATCGTTTGACATTATTTAAGATATACTTACTGTAAGATTGTATGCATTGGGGGATGGGGATTATTGCTGGCGAGAAAAATAAGTGCACTTGCGACAATTCAAATCAAATTCAATATTAAAATGAATTTAATATTAAAAATTTACTGTTAATAATCAACTTAATCAATTACCATAATCATAATGAAGTGCTTATATACAAGAGATCAGAACATGAATTTAACTCATGGTTTTGGAATGTTTTCTATTTTAAAATTGACCAATAACGTCTTGCGATTTCAAACTCGACAAAAAAATTTAAAAAAATTACATGTTTAGATAGGACATAGGTTATTTTATTACCATACAATCACATTCAGTTATATACAATATATTATTTATATTATTTATTACTTTGAATTTTCTTTCAAGTTTTCTTATGTCTATTATGTATATTGGGTTAAGGAAAAAAATCTTTTTACAAGTTGGTAAAAAATCTTTTAGCAACCCATATATTCTATTTTTAAAAAATTGACAACCATTTGATAGAGCAATATTTCATATTTTTAATACCGATACGACGATTTTTAATGAAATTTATTAAAGTAATAAAGTCAGAATGTTCCTTTTTAATTAATCTATGAGTACAGAGACTTTTCCCTAACGCAATATATTAATACAACTCAAAATACTTCATTTTGTATTTTAAATAATTTCTATATCATTTTTGCAATAGTATTATAAAATAATACTATAAAATATTTATATAATAGTATTATAAAATAATATTATGTACTCTTTTAGTAACATTACTTATTTTACTAATACATGAATTAGATATATTATACACAAAATAAATATATTTATATGTCTATATATACCATTATCTTTGTGATGCAATGATATAATACATAAAAATAATTTATTTTAAAACTTTAATAAATAAAAATAAAACATCATTATGAAAATAATTTTTTATTTTTTGAATCAAAAGATTTGTTATTATATACATTATACAACTCTACACTATACCAACTCAATGGTAATCACCTTTTTAAAAAGTCATGTATCAACATTCTTTGTTATAACTTTTTTGCATTTGCTATAAATATTAATATTTTCATTTATTATCCAGATTTATTTCTTTTCTATTTTCTGTTTTTTATCACTAAAGATAAAGTATATTAGAGATCCAATAAACCCCAATCGTCATATAGTGGCAGTCTTTTTATTAGTAACTTTTTATAAATCTCGTTCTTGATACCTGGATTTATACCAATGCTCCATAATTCATCCAATTCTTTTGCCTCAGTCTTACAGCACAGCATAAATGGTAAAACGACGAAGAATATTATCATTCCATAGTCAGCTTTTCGCTTCATGGTAGCTTTCAGTTCCTCCATAGTAGGCGGCGGCGTCTTGCAATTCAATTCCTTCATAGTCATCAATAAGGTGTTAAGATATTCATTTAATAGAATATTTTTCTTGTTTTCCATAATATCCAAGGAAGGACATGTATTAAAAAAAAATAATAAATCGAGTGCCGGCGTTGCGTAAACGCACATTTGGAAATCTACCTGTAATCAAATGAATCTGATGAATTCTATCGATCAATTTCGAATTCTTTCGAATTCTCGATAAAATATTGGATTGGAAATGAAATCTATTCATTCCGAAAGTGAGACATTATGTTTAGAAATGTTATATTTAGAAATTTCAGCAATAAGATTTATAATTTGTGCGGACGACTTGGACAGAAAATAAATTGAGTATAGCTGAATGCGATTAAACGTCTGAGGTCATTGCATTATTCATACATATCGTGTTTCCAAGTTTCTCCTATTATCACATCGCCTATTTGATCGCTAAATTCGACATTTCGAATAATTAAAAAATGCATTTGTACTATAATTTTTGTCTATTTATTTAATTTGTTTATTTTTATTTAAATTTATTATTATTACACACTATAAAAATTATTATAAAAATTCAGAAATGTAGATCAATGGAATAAAATAACTGAACTTCGTTACATTTAATTGTATGATAAAATTTTCATTTGTCTAAATTGAAAAAATATATTTTCAACGTAAATATATATGATAATACTTACAAAAATATGATCAATAGGTTTGCCATCATTGTTATACCTGAACAACATATTGTTCACGTGAAAATCACCATGAGTAATAACATTAAATTCTTCTTTGCAAAGCTTTGTTGCATCTATTCCTATTTGATATATGTGATCGGAGAGTTTAGCTATTTTGTCCGAGTATCTAATACAAATGAAATAAATACAAAATTGTATGAAATTATGTAAAAGTCGTATAAATTCACTATGAGTAATAATATATATAATGTTTGTATTTGCCATTTTCTGCTTAATGTTCAGTTTTTTTATATTAAATATTTATCTTGTATCATATAAAATGTTATCATGAATATTAAAAAATAGAGCAATAAATATTATCGTTTACGCAAATCTTACTGTTTTACTTCAGGCCAATGTGCAATCTCTTCTGCTAAACCTTTAGTACACTTAATGAAAATATCCTTCATTTTTGGTGATTGTTGCTTGTTAAATTGTCCTTTCGAATACATTTCTTTTTGCTTTGGCTCCTAAATATTAAAATATTGTAATTAAAGAACATTTATACATTCGATATAAATTATAAATTGTTAAACAATATTGCGGACTGGAAATTTGGAATGTTATATACATCACAATATACAAAATATCTATACAATAATTTTAATATTATGCAATTTTTTGACAAATTTAAAACAAATTTTTTTTTTAAAGAAAATTATGATATAGCTCAGACAACACACATATTAAAAAGACATTCTGAAAGAGAATAGTCTTTGCATCTGTGCCATGATCTGAGTTATTATTAATGCAACGACATTACGAGTTATTATTAATGTTACGACTGATTCGCTTAGTGATTTACTTTCTCGCATAGGGCTACGGAGGCTGCATGAAATCTGGCAAGATTGCGAAGCGCCAATATGGAATGATCTAGATCAAGACCAGACAAACGATTGGCCATTTGAAAGCCGAGAGACGCGAGATCTTCGATCGCCAGAAACATTGGATCTTCATTTTGCACGTAGAGAATCTTCGCGCTCAAACGATATTTTGGCTCTAACAACTTATTCATTTTATCCAATGTATTTGACATCATCAACATTTCGATATGAAAAAGACCTGATTCTATGACCTGCAACAAGTTTATTCAAGGTTAATAAATGGAATCTTTTAATCTAACAAATATGCAATTATGTTTTATATAAAGGTCTATACTCTCTACTATATAAGATTTGTACTACGTATTTTCAAATTTTAAATTTATTTTTAAACAAATAAAAATTTTTTTTTGTATATATGCATGTGTATCCACTTTTTTAAAAATGATTTATATAAAAATAACTTTATTTTAATTACTGATTACCCAAGAATAATTATTTTAATCTTTCTGTGGAATAGAAATGTACTCCAAAACAATAAAACATGCCACAGATTTATCTCTCTTTCTCTTTCTCTTTCTGTTTCTTTTTTCCTTTCTTTTTTCTCTCTAAATTCGAAATATTATATATATTAAAGCAACTTACAAATTTTTGTCGGACACTTCCGAGTTCAGGCAAGATTTTAAGGATAATTGATATTTTCTCTTTAATACTACAGCTGCCTTGATCGCGCGAATATTCGGCAGTAATCCTGATCATGTCGCTGGTGTAGTTGTCACCCTTGCTCGTGGCTGGTTCCAAACATATATCGATCATCTGAATCGATTCGTCATCTTCCGATTTTCGCAGAATCTTTTCCACGAAGCTTAGATTCAACCATGTCAATGTCTCTAATGCCATATCTGAAAATGGAATTGGAGAATTTTTTGACAAATCATTGTCCTTGCCATCATACTAAAAAAAATAATATTTACAATAATTTATTTGAACGAAATTTATTGTTTATATGTTTTTTTTCTCTTTTTTCAGCCAATTCTTAACAAATACTTATTCCGATCTTTCCATTCTTTCCTTCATCTATCCTCGCTATTTTTTTTGATAATTTATTTTACTCATTTTTATCATTTTCTTTCTTTGTGTCCGTCCATATTTCAAATGGACATTTGAAATTATATATTTTCTTACGTTTGAGATCAACGTGTTAATTAAGAATCGATTTTTCTTTGTTTTTTTTAGTTAAATCATACATATACGTTGAGATCTAGTCGATTGTAATATTTGTGATATATACGAAAAAGTTTTCGACAAGTCTTTCGCGTATCAGGGATTTCAATTAATTTTTTATTCTTTTTAGTTAATCTTGATGCCAATTAAGTTAATGTTCAATTTGTTATTTATTGATTTATTATTTGGACCCTTGTACATTGTTATAACAAAATGTTTAATCTTTCTTTTCTATTCAATTTTTTGTAAATTACGAATAAAAAGGATGAAATTAGATCTTCTAGCAGTTAACGCTATAATTAGTGAGCTAATTGTTCATTACAAAAAATTATATTTAATCGTTTTAAAAAAACTATTTGACATTTAGTCATGTAATAAAAAAACGACTAAATTATATGATAAAAGGCATATATTTCGTATTTATTATACTACTATTTCTTAATTTTCATGAGCGCAGTAAAAATGTAGATACAAATTGTTGCAATCTTCATTTCATAACTAATTAGAAAACTGAATGGTCTCAAGTAAGAGTTGAAATAAATTCTATGAAGTCCTTGAAATTAATTCTATCGTGTAAAAGATAATTGATGATCGGGATAAATTAAGGATCAAGAATGACTTCAGAAACGCAGACGGCACTCAACAAAAAATATATCAAAAGAAATGCACAGTTCTCCTATTTAAGAAAAAGAGTATACAATGAAGAAATACAATACGGAATTGAAATTATGATATAACAATTTTGTGTGATAGAGTAATTTGTAATCTAAAATCATCATTAAGATTAGAATGGTCAAAGAAAAAAATATTATCAGAAAATATAAATAATTAGTAAACATATAACAATAAGCGACAATGATATACTATTAATTACGCAATTCTATATGAATTGAAATTAATGAATTGCCATTCTTTTATCGCTTATTATTATGTAGTTATTTCTGAAATCAGTTGTTTCTCGTAATTTTGTTTAACATCTAAAATTTTAACGTAATTCCATTTAAAATCATGATCATGATACAATCTGTGATAATTTTCTAACTGAATGAGTAGCTGTATTTTTTCTGATGTAAATTCTGATGTGTGTTCAGTAATTCAGGTCTTCAACTGCATCTATTAGTTCGTCCGACATACAATGGCTGCGTTCGGGATGACGCTATTAAAACTATTTGTGGCATTTTATCTTCATCGTCCATTAGACCAGAATAGCATGATACAAATAGCACTGATAGCGCATTCCCCGAATGCATCTATTGCATCACAGTTTTTCCAGAATATTTTATGAACGTTTTTTTTTAAATACGCAAGTGGGTTTTTTAATAGTGTTTTCATGCGGCCAGGATTTCCATATCTGCGAATCTCTCGAAATAATTGTATTAATTGAATATTTGCATTCTACAAAGCTTATGATATTAATATATGTCCACACATTTTAGAATTTGCGTCAGACGGCTAATCAAATTGATTAATGCCAAATTTAAGATTATTATCATATAATCAATCAATTATCAATGCTGGTGTTTGAATGCGTTATTAACATAATTACGTTTTAGCTCTAATCATATATAACGTATCTATGTACCTTAAAATTTTGTTATCTAGATTTTTCTACAAATTAGGCTAATCATGCTTTTATTAGCTTGCTTTATTGCATTATTGTAACAATGATCTTATATTTTTGAAGTTCAATATATATCAAAGAATTAACTGTAATATTTACGATTTTTAGATGACTTCATTTAAAATTTTCTTAAATAATCTCTGACTGAATATTAGTGTCAAGAGAACAAAAATTTAATAATGATGAAGGGTTGATCAACATAATAAAGTGGCTAACCTGTAAGTTATTCGTCTTTGACTTCAGTCGTTTATTTCTCTTAAACACTTGTTTCACTGTGCCGTTTTCTAAAGCCAGTCTCAAAATGATACATACAGAACAGAAGTACTTTATATATAACTACAGGCTTTATATATAACTATATTAGTACATCCATTTATTCATTCATCACAGGCTTTGTACCTGCATTAAAGTCTTAGGTAACTGCAGAAGCTTGTTCAATATTAAACTCATGCAGATTTATCCTTCAATCAAGCAATAAACCCAATGGAAATAAAGGAACGATGATAAAACAAGCACCTATGTGATGTTCTTTTGTTCAACAAATAATTAGCGTCAAAAGAATAACACAGTAACCGTTACGATACTCGTACAAGTTATCGTTATTTACATACTTTTGAAAAGTCTTTATCTTCATGGCGATGGATAAATTATGAAAAAATTCCACAATAATGGCAGCATGGATTGACAAAAAGTTTCGCAATTGCGCTAAAATGATTCGTTATAATGCAACAGTTTTGTCAGAATAAAATTCCTAAATGATATTGGTAAAAAATTTAATAAATCCAATTTGTGATGTAAATATTTTAATAATTTATTTTTATCACCATTCCAATGTGCAACAACGAAGTTTTTAACCGTAATTAAAATAATACTGTAACACAAAATCATAAGATTCTAATTAAACATATCCTCAAAAATATCAATGTTTCATAGTTTTTAGGCGCATTGAATTTTATATTCATTTTACTTTCGTAGAGTGAAATCTCACTCGAAGAGACTGAAAAATTTAGTCTATCTTGGAAAAAGAGAGAAAATGCGATTACTCTTGTTTAAGAGTAGCAGATTTTTACTCTTTTTAGTGTGAGATTTACTTTTTTGACATAATATTCACTCCGAAAGAGTAAAATCTCAATCCCTTTTTTGGAGTGTAATATCAGGATAGATGAAACCTCACGTTAAAATCATCAAATTGATGTTGAATCGACGTTGATTTGACATCGATTCCATTGTTATTTCTCACTGGATATGATACAGTTTAAAGTATATAGAGAAAGTTATTATACAAACGGAAGATAAATTTCGTATTAACCAAAAATAATGCCGCAAAACAATTATAAATCCTATTCTTTATAATTCTATTTTCGTAATTCTAAACGACTGAATCATATGAAACATCTGTAATATATGATTGTCATCTTGATCCATTTAAGGAATCAACTGCCAACCAGTAATTGTATACAGTGAACGATTGTGTAAAATATGACATTTCGTATTATAAAGCACTTATCACAATTGTGAAATCTAAAAAAAAAATACTAAAGGTAGGAAGAGTGGCACTGATCTGCCAGAATAAGAGTTTAAAATTGAATAATAGCACACCGACAGTGCATAAACACAATGCGTCGCACAGAAACAAATACCAAGGCCATGAGGTAATTGTTGTTATTTCAAAAAATTTGTTGTTTTGTAAAATATCTATCTAATATTTTGTTCCAGATTAATTTCATTTAATTATTGTTGTATATTTTCTGTTTCATTTTATGATATTACTTAATATATATTTGTTGTAAAATTGTACATATTGTACATATATTAGGGGAGGAGGATTATCGCTGGCGAGGAAAGTAAGTGCAACACTTCAAGAAAGTGTGACAATTCAAATCAAATTTAATTAAAATGAATTTAATATTAAAAATTTGCTATTAATAGTCAACTTAATCAATGACAATCGATTACCATAATTGTAATGTAGTATTTGCACATAAAAGATTAAAATATGAATTTAACCTATGGTCAGCAAAATTAAATGTATAGGAATGTTTTCTGTTTTAAAGTTAACCAATAACGTGCAATTTTTAACTTGACAAAAAATTAAAAAAAATCACAATTAAGCAAAATAACAATTAGGCAGGTTACATAGGTTATTTTATTGTATATAAGTTACTTCATTAAACATATACAATCAT
>NW_017259576.1:1626193-1643452 GCF_001594045.1 Atta colombica | reverse complement strand
ATTTTCGCAATAGTATTATAAAATAATATTACGTACTCTCTTTTAATAATATTACTTATTTTATTAATATATATTGAATTATTATAGATATATCTGTTATTTACACAACAAAATAAACATATTTATATGTGTATATCGTTATCTTTGTTGATACAATGATATAAGATAAAAATCATAATTTATTTTAAAACTTTAATAAATAAAAATAAAACATTATTATGAAAATGATTTTTGATTTCTTGTATCAAAAAGATATGTCATTATCATAATAATAATTCTATTCTTCTAAAAAAAGTCATGTATCAACATTGTCAATTGTTAATTTTTTTTGTATTTGTTGTAATCAATTAATATCTAATATTTTTATTAATTATCATCTAGATTTCTATTTCTTCTCATTTTTATTTTTTATCGCTAAAGATAAAATATATATATTAGAGATTCAATAAACCCCAATCGTCATATAGTGGCAGTCTTTTTATAATTCTCGCTCTTAATACCTGGATTTATACCAGTGCTCAATAATTCATCCAAATCTTTTGCCTCAGTCTTACAGCACAGCATAAATGGTAAAACGACGAAGAATATTACCATTCCATAATCAGCTTTGCGCTTCATAGTAGCTTTCCTCCATAGTAGGCGGCGGCGTCTTGCAATTCAATTCCTTCATAGTCATTGACAAAGTGCTAAGATATTCGTTTAATAGAATATTTTCCTTGTTTTCCACAACATCCAAGGAAGGACTTGTATCGAGAAAAAATAATAAATCGAGTGCCAGCGTAAACGCCGAAGTCTTTGGAAGTCTACCTGTAATCAAATGAAACTGATGAATTCTATCGATCAATCTTTCGAATTCTCGGCAAAATATTGGATTGGAAATGAAATCTATTCATTCCGAAAGTGAGACATCATGTTTAGAAATGTTATATTTAGAAATTTCAGCAACAATGTTTATAATTTGTGCGGACGACTTGGACAGAAAATAAATTGAGTATAGCTGAATGCGATTAAACGTCTGAGGTCATTGCATTATTCACACATATCGTGTTTCCAAGTTTCTCCTATTATCATATCGCCTATTTGATCGCTAAATTCGACATTTCGAATAATGCATTTATACTATAATTTTTGTTTTGGAATCTATTTATTTAGTTTGTTTATTTAGTTTACTTTGTTTATTTTTATTTAAATTTGTTATTATTGCACACAACTATAAAAATTATTATAAAATTCAGAAATGTAGATCAATGGAATAAAATAACTGAACTTCGTTACATTTAATTGCATTCATGATAAAATTTTCATTTATCTAAATTGAAAAAGTTTATTTTCAACTTAATATATATGATAATACTTACAAAAATATAATCAATAGGTTTGCCATCATTGTTATATCTGAACAACATATTGTTCACGTGAAAATCACCGTGAGTAATAACTTAAATTCTTCTTGGCAAAGCTTTGTTGCATCTATTCCTATTTGATATATGTGATCGGAGAGTTTAGCTCCGAGTTTTGTCCGAGTATCTAGCAATATAAATAAAATAAATGCAAACGTGTATGTAAAAATTCGCTATGAGCAGCATAATATGTATAATGTTTGTATTTGCCATTTTCTGCTTCAGTTTTTTTATATTAAATATTTATCTTGTACCATAGAAAATATTATCATAAATATTAAAAAATAGAGCAATAAATATTATCGTTTACGCAAACGATCTTACTGTTTTACTTCAGGCCAGTGTGCAATCTCTTCTGCTAAACCTTTAGTACACTTAAGAAAATATCCTTCATTTCTGGTGATTGTTGTTTGCTAAATTGTCCTTTCGAATACATTTCTTTTTGCTTTGGTTCCTAAATATTAAAATATTGTTATTAAAGAACATTTATACATTTGATTATAAATTGTTAAATAATAGTGTGAATTGGAAATGTGGAATGTTATATAGATATAGAAAATATACAAAAAAATTTACACAATAATTTTCATATCATTTTCTAACGAATTTAAAACAAATATTTTTTTAGAGAAAATTTTGAGAGAGAGCCCAGGTATGTTGAAAAGATATTTTAAGATAACCAGTTCTCATATCCGTGTCATAATCTGAATTATTATTAATTGCAATGAGATGTCACGACTGGTTGTAAGTATCGCTTGATGATTTACCTTCTCGCATAGGGCTACGGAGGCTGCATGAAACCTAGCAAGTCCGTGAAATGCCAATACAGAATGATCTAGGTCAAGACTAGACAAACGATCAGCCTTCGAAAGCCTATAGCCGCGAGATCTTCAATCACTAGAAGCATTAGATCTTCATTTTGCGTGTAGAGAATCTTTTCACTTAAGCGATACTTGATTCTAACAATTTATTCATTTTATTCAATGTATTTGACATCATTGACATTTCGGTGAAAAAGACCTGATTCTATGATCTGTAACAAGTTTATTCAAGATTAATAAATGGAATCTTTTAATCTAACAAATATGCAATTATTTCTTATATAAAGGTTTGTATAAGATGTGTGTACTAGAAATTTTCAAATTTTAAATTTGTTTTCAAACTAATAAAAATGTTTTTTTTATATACATGAATATATATTCATTTCCTAAAAATGATTTATAAAAATAATTTAATTTTATTTACTGATTACCCAAGAATAATTATTCTAATCTTCTGTTGAATGAATAGAAATGTACTTGGAAATAAAATTTGCCTCAGTTTTTTCTCTCTGTCTCTTTCTTTTTTCCTCTTTTTTTCTCTCTAATTTATAAAAATTGTACTCACTAAATCAACTTACTAATTTTTGTCGGACACTTCCGAGGTCAGGTAAGATTTTAAGGATAATTGATTTTTTCTCTTTAATTCTATAGCTGTTTTGGTCGCGCGAATATTCGGCAGTAATTCTGATCATGTCGCTAGTATAGTTGTCACCCTTGGTTGTGGCTGGTTTTGAAAATATATTTATCACCTGAATAGAATTATCATCTTCCGATTTTCGCAAAATGTTCTCCACGAAGCATTGATTCAGCCAAGTCGACATTTCTAGGGCCATTTCTGGAATTGCGAAATATTGTCGACAAAGCATTGTTTTTCCCATCGCACTAAAAACACGATTTTTGACAATTTACTCGCGACAAAATTTTTATGTTTTTTCTCCTCTTTCCTGCTGATTTCCTTCGCAAACTCATTTCGATCTTTTCATTCTTTCCTTCATTCTTTCTTTGCTATTTTTTCAGCGTTTTTTTCATTTACTTTATTGTCGTCGTATCTTTATTTATACTTCTCCATATTTAAGATGGCTGTATTTTATTACATATGAGATCTGTTTGAATTAAAAGCTTAATGGAAAACCAATTTTTCTTTTCTTCTTTTGATACGTGTGTGTTGTTAATGTATGCATTGAGACTTCGTCAAATGTGATATTTATGATATAATATATACGAAAAATTTTTGACACGCACGGTGCGTTGCGATTGTCTATCGAGGAATCCAGTTAATTTTTTAAAAGTAAATCTTAATATCAATGAAATTAATATTCGATTTATTAGTTTATCATTTGGCTTAATCTTTATATACTCCTCTGATGACAATATGTGATGTGCTCCTATCCGATATGTAAAATTATGGGAGAGATTGGGGATAGTTGTAACGGAGGTTAGTTGTAACAATGCGTATATCTTTTAAATGTTAAGAGATAAGATGATTATATGAAGAAAAAAAATAGTCCGTTCTGTGTTTGTCTTTTGACATCAAATCGCGCATGCGCCGTATGTAAAAGAAGTTATATGTAGGATGCTCAGGTAAGCCATGTAAGTATAAATACGATGTTATATGCTTTTTTGCTTTAAACTTTTAAATAAAATGCTTTTTATCATGTTTTCATTTTATTCTAAAATACGTTTTTTCACACTATGTGATTTCAAAATATATTAACAAAAATTTTTACATCAGTTTGGCGGGGGGGGGGGGAGTGAGGGTTAAAAGTATCACTTCGCTAGGGTTGGCTGTCGATTTGAACGCGCTCATGCGCTTTAAATGCTTGTAATCATTATTCTGTCTTTATTGTTTATTATACATAAAATAAAAATAGAAATACTGAAAAGCATTGAAAGCGTCCAAATCGACCGCAGCCATTGTAACACCATTATGATTAATAATAAATGTTAAGAAGAACCCTGTCACCTCAAATTTTGAAAAAATATACTCAATCGATAAGTTTTCACGTAAAAATAAAGATTTGACAAGAAAAAAGTGTCGTTCTGTTTCGTGAACCAAAATATTTTAAGTTGACGACTATTCAGATTAGGAAATCTATCACAGCTACGAAATATTGCGATGCAAGCATGCGCTGAGGTCACATTTTCATCTATAGCCGCAAATGCATTGTATTTTTTATTGCCATAGATATTCATTGCTTTACAAACATAAATTCACTGTTTTAAAAATAAATTGTGTTCTGAAACATAAATTTACTGTTTTAAAAATACAAATTCATTGAAACAAATTCTCTGCTCTAAAACACGAATTCATTGCTTTTTAACAGTAAATTTATTTACTAATTTAAAAACAAAAATAATATAAGAAGATAATTTCTATTTTAGAATAAAAAATTTATTTTTAAAGTACTGAATTTGTATTTTTGGAGCAGTAAATTTATTTTAGAACAGATAATTTTAAAGATAGATTTGTTTTAAAGCAGTAAATTTCTGTTTTAGAGAGGATAATTTGTTTTTAGAACATGTTACAACTTTCTTTAGCTCTGTTTCATTTTACTCCAAATCGAAACAAGATGTACTAATCCAAATTTTGATATTTTACTCGTAAACAGCCTAAAATTAGACATACCATAAAGCTAAATAGTTGTTGCATCATGTGCTTTGAAAGAAATGCACATACATATTATAAATAAAGAAATATATGTATATTTCTAAAAATTATTTTAACTGTCCCCAGTCTCCCCAGGCCTATTTTGAGCTCTGGAACCAAAACGCAAAACGATATAAAAAAGTTTAATATATATGATTTTAGGAGTATATAATTATGAAGTATTTATAAGCGTCATTTGAATGTAACCCTTTCAGTCTCCGAAATCTTATTCACATTGAATTTTGCGTCGATAGTTCCGAAGCATAAATTGAACAGGCTTGAAAATATATTATATACTAGTTAGTAGATAATATTTCATATCTCTCCTCTTATTCCATAATCGCAATCTTTTTTTTCTTCTTATGTTTTTTTAAAGTACAAATATAAAAAGATGAAATTAGGATTATTATTTACAGGAAATTGTCCCTCTAATTAATGCGTTAATTATTCGTTATGAAAAACTATATTTAACCGATGTTCTGAAAACTAATATTTGATATTTAGTCAAACATTTATTTTTGAAATTTGTTAAATATTTTAAATAGTTTTTTGTAGTGAATAATTAGTTCACTATTTAAATAATGAAAAACAGTTTAGTAAAATAATAAATCACATACGTTTCGGCTACTTTCTAGTCTTTATTAGCGCATTAAGAATGTAGAGCCAAATTGTTGCAGTCAGTTAATTTATTATATTGTGTATTATTTATTATATTGTATTGTGTGATCTATTAATGCTATCTCCTGTTTTCATGTTATTCACCCCAAAAAATGAAATGGCAAGTTTCTATCTCATAAACAAATAGAAGGCTGGATGGTCTCAAGTAAGTGGATTCTTTGAAATTAAATTCATTGTGTAAAAAAAAATTGATTGGAATAAATTAAGCGTAAAGCTCAGCTGAGCTCTCACAAATGTAGATGGATGTACTTAACAAAAAATATATCAAAAGAATTTGTACAATCTACCTATTTAAAATAAAGTGCATTATACGATAAGACAGATCCAAGATTATGTACCGTTACATGTGATAGAATAAACTATAAATCATCATTGAGATAAAAAAAATCAGAGTAAAAAAAATATCATTAGGAAACATAAGTGCTTAATGAATATCTAAGTAACAATACACTATTTAAGTAGTTAAGTAATTCCATGAATTTAAATTAATGCCGTTCTTTTACCGTTTAATTATTATTACTATATAATTATTTCTGAAATCAATCATATTTTGTAATTTCGTTCAACATCTAAAATTTCCCTTTTAAATATGATCCCTTTTAAAATCATGATCATGATACAACCTGTGATTCAGTAACAACTGAATGAGTAGCTATATTCCTCCTGATAAATTCTGATGTGTGTTCAGAAACTCTGGTCTTCAACTGCATCTATTAGTTCGTCCGATATACAATGGCTGCGTTCGAGGTGATGCTATTAAAACTATTTGTGGCATTTTATCTTCATCGTCCATTAGACGCAAAGATATAGTATGACAATAATAGCGCTGATATAGCTGATATAGTTCCTCGAATACATCCATTGCGTCACAGTTTTTGCAGAATATTTTATGAACAACATTTACTTTTTAAGAAAACGCAGGCAAAGGAACTTTTTGAGAGTATAATTAGTTATAATTTTTATGAGATAACGTTGACTTGAAACTTTATATTTTGAGCTAATTTAAATTACAAGAAACGACAAATTTTAGAAATTATAAATATTTTGTTGATATGTAAGATCGTTTAAAAGAAAAATTATTTATAAAACATTATTTGTATGACTTTAAATTTGTTTAAAATAAATGAAAATATGATAAAAACTTTCCAGTAAATATCAACTAAAGGAAGTAACATACAACTTCAATATTAGAAAATAAATCAACTGTAATTGTAAAAAAAAAACGTCAATTACAATTGAAGTTAAATGTAGAAATAATACATCTATAAGTAAATATTTTTAATAAATTTAAGTCAAGTGACTGCGCTGATTACTTTCAGACTTACAACACAATCAAACTGAAATAGTAGTATTCCTCCCAAATTAAATTAGATCTTCGATTAGTGCTATTATAAAACCTGAAAAAAAAGAACATGCGAAATATGTTACCTCAACCAGGATTTTATTCTTTTAATTTAATGTTTTACAATGTAAATGTTAATGTATTATAATTTATATAACTCATGTATCATAACAATTACATAACAATTATTGTTGAATTGTGAAATTATTAATATTAATAATGTGTGTTTATTTCTAATAAATGTTTAATGTATTATACTCGTTTATAATGTTTGTGCGTTACGTATGCATAATAATGTTTGCAATTTAAATTCTTTTTCTCTCAAGAACGCGATTCCTGCCGACGCTAAAATAGATTGACATTCAGACAACGAACAAAGCTTATAGAAGACATCTTTATGAGACCTTTTAGATTTATATCTCAAAAGACGTTTTAATGATGTGATTGTCTTTATGACAACTTTTAGACATGCATATGGCCTGGGATATTTTTTTATTTCCTAAAGTGAAATTTACAATGAAAAGAAAGGAATTTGAAGATCTGCAATCGATTCAATGCTGAAGAAAGAATCGAGGGTTATTCAGAAAGAAGAACTTCAATAGACAATCGTTGTATAAGCAATGTAAACGTTGTTAGGAAACGGATAGAAATTATATTGAATGTGATGACAGATATTAATAAATATTCATAATCTTTTACATATATTTTTTATGGTTTCAGTCTGGGAACATAATTATAACGTTATATAAAATTATATATTAAAGAAATTACTAAATTTTTTTTATTTATTTTATACACACGTATAATCTAATAAAAACATGATCAGGTAATTTATAAAAAAATTTAACTAACAAAACACAGAGATACTTTTTATTTGAGGTGATACTTTTATTAAAAGTAAAATTCAATTACATTAATAATGTCCAATCACCGTTTGACAAATGATATCTCCATTATACTTTACATTAAGTTAATAATGTATTCGTGCGGCAAGCATTTGCGATTAATATTAAAAATTTACTATTAATAATCAACATAATCAATTACAATCAATTAGTAATTGTACGTTAGTGCTAGCACATAAAAAAATATGAATCAGAATATGAATTATGGTCAGCAGAATAAGATGTTTTTTTTTTAAATTGACCACCAATTTGTAATTTTAGATTCGGTAAAAAAATCACAAAATTTGGGTATATCATAGGATCTGGTTATTTTATTACTTAATTATTACTTTGTAATATTTTTTCAATTTTTCTTACGCACACTTTATGTTAATATAAACTAAAATATTTTATTTGATATCTTAATTAATTTGTACATTATTTTTACATTGATATAATAGAATAATATTATATACATCTCTTTCAATAGTATTTTTTTGTTAACTTTTTTGTTGTTCATGTTGAATTAGACAGTATCTACATAAAAAAATAAAATGTATGTATGTATGTGTATACATACTGTTAACACTGATGTATTATAATTTTAAAATCTTAAGAATAAAAAATGAAAGTCTATTATCAAACAAATAATTCCAATTTTTTTAAACCAAAAGATAAGTCGATCATAATAACTATTCTTCGTCTGTATATTTTAAAAAAACTTTTTTTAAAAAGTACATTAACATAATTCTGCTTCTATTAATTTTAATATACTTGTTATAATTATTTGCATCTAATATTTCCTAGATTTCTATTTCTTTTCTATTTTATTTTCTCTATTTAATTTTTTATCATAAATAGAACTGTATACATTAAAGATCCAGTAAACCCCACTCGTCATACAGTGGCAATCTTCTTATTAATATTTTTTTATAACTCTCATTCTTTAAACCTGGATTTATATAAGTACCAGTGCCCAACATTTCATCCAAATCTTTCGCCTCAGTTTTATGGCATAGCATAAACTGTAAAGCGGTAAAAGATGTCATCATACCATAGCCAGCTTTTCGTTTTAAAGCAGTCTTTAGTTCCTTCATGGTGAGCGGTTGCGTCTTGCAGTTCAACTGCTTCATAGTCGTTGACAAGATGCCAAGATATTCATTTAATAGAATATCTCTCTTGTTTTCAATGACATCGAAGGAAACACTTGAATTGAGAAAATAGAGAAGATCGAGTGCCGGCGATGCGTAGACGCATAATTGAAAGTCTACCTACAATAAAATAAATTTTTTTGATTGTCAATTTTTTATGTCTACTGCAATTGTTTGGAGATAAAACCTGTGCATCAGGAAAGAAGTGAGACATCACATTTAGGAAGTCGCGAAGACAAAGATGATAATTTACATAGATGACAAACATAGATGGGCAAACAAATAAGTTTGCATGCGCAATTAAACTAAATAAGTACATTGCATTTATTCAAAATACATTCCATATTCAAGTATCTCATATATTATTACTGTTTATTTTGATTGTTTAAGCTGAAATTGCGGATGCTTAAATTGCGCTACTTACTGTAATAGAATTTCTCGAAATATTATTTATTTATTTAATATGTAATATCGTTGTACAAATTTATATCTCTCTTTTTATTATGAAATATTATTTATACTTAATTATGAAAATTATAATAAACATTCAAAAATATAGATAATTAGCATGTAGTAATTGAGCTATGTTTGTAATAAACTTTGTTTGTAATAAAATTCACATATATTGTCTAATTATAAATATAAAAGATACTTGTAAGTATAATAAATTTTTAAACTAAATTTAATCTTTTAACAATATAGTCATATCATATGAAAGTATAAATTAAAAATTTCATGAATTGTTTTATTTGATTTTAGTTCTTAGTTGCAAGATAAAGTGAATATAATAAATCAATGGGGATGTTTAGACGATATATTTTTATAACTTGATGATACTTACAAAAATCTGATCAATAGGCTTGCCATTATTGTCATATTTGAACAACATATTATTCACATTACAATCACCATGATTAATAACATTAAATTCGTCTTCACACATCTTGAATGCAGTCACTCCTATTTGATAGATGTGATCGGAGAGTTTAGCAATTTTTTTCGAATATCTGTTAATAAAAATCAAATAAATTTGAAATCATGTAAATATGAAAGCAAAAATAATATGAATATTTTCTTTAAACAATGCACAACTTGTACTTATACTTGCAATTTTCTTTTTAATGTATTTTCCCTTTTTATATTAGTTTCCTTGTGTCACGTATCATAAAATATCTTGAACATTAAAAAGTAGAGCAATAAATATTGTCTTAATTAAATGCAAATCTTACTTTTTCACTTCCGGCCAATTCATAATCTCGTCTGCTAAAGCTTTAGTACTCTTAATGAAAATATCTTTCATTTCTGCCGGATGCTGGCTATTAATTATTCCTTTCAAATACATCTCTTTCTGCTTTGGTTCCTAAATATTAAAATATTTATATTAAAGAAGAAAAATAATTATGTTTGAAGTGCGGACTAAAACATTTTCACTGCCATGTATGTAGATCTAGATAAACAAAAAATTTAGACAATAATTGTATCATAAAATTTTCTGACAAATTTAGAACTGATCGTTTTTTAGAGAAAGTTATGATATAGTTCAGATAATACAAATGTTGAAAAGACGTTTTCTAAAGGAAAATAATGTATTCATTGATCTAAATTCTTAATAATGCAACGAGATGTTGCGATTGATTATGAATTGCGCGTGCGATTTACCTTCTCGCATAGGGCTACGGAAGCTGCGTGAAATCTGGCAAGACCGTGAAGGACCAATATGGAATGATCTAAGTCAAGACCAGACAAGCGATCAGCCATTCGAAAATCGAGAGATGCGAGATCTTCCATCACCAGAAACGTTGGATTTTCATTTTGCATGTAGAGAATCTTCGCGCTCAAGCGGTGCTTTGGTCCTAACAACTTATTCATTTTATCCAGAGTATCTGACATCATCAACATCTCGATATGAAAGACATCCATTTCTATGATCTATATATGATAAGTTTATTTAATATAAGTGAAATTCTTCAATCTAACAAGCACATGAAATTATTTGTGATATAAAAACTTATATAAAGACTCATATAAAATTTTTGTGATAGTGGAAAGTTTTAAGGTTTGTTTTGAAACTTTTGTTTAAATATATGTGTATATATATATGTTTTTTTTTAAACTTGACTCATAAAAATAATTTTATTTTAGGAGGTTTCTATTTCTTGGGTGGAAAAAGTTGATTCTATTGGAAATGTTTTTAACAAAAAGTATAAAGTCATTATATTTAAATTCTGGAATATTGTTTTAATATATTTAAATGTTATTTCTTTATTAAATTTTATCAAAAATTACGCCTGCTATTTCTCCTCAAACTTGGTCCTCCGTCACTAATTAACAAGTTATCTTTGCTTCAGATTATCTGAAATATAAAAGTTTGTATACTGTTTGATTTTTTATATATACATATATTTATCGTTTGGTGAACAGGCAAAAAAGAATTGATAGTTAAGAAAATGCAACTTGTCAAATGTAAATCATCAATTTCGCTCTAAAAATTGGCTCATTTATTTTACAATAAAAATATAAATATGTATATAACAAATAGTTATATCAAACGATAATTATATGTATATAAAATCAATTACTATCATATTTTTACATTTTAAATTATCTGAATGAAAGATATCTTGCGAATCAGTAACAAAACACTATATGTTTGAGGAAAGACAGCAGACGTAATTTCGATCGAAATTAATAAAAAAAATTGTTATTTTAACTTACATTTAAGTATAACATTTTAGAATTTAAATATTTAGTCTCGTATATACTTTCATTAAAAAGAAATTCTCAAGAAAATCGACTTTTTTACTTAAGAAATAAGAATCCCTACTTTAATTACTCATTACACAAAAATATTCTAACCTTTCTGTTAAACAAAAATGTATTCCAAAATAATAAAATTTGCCACAATTATAACTCTCTCTCTCTCTCTCTCTTTCTCTATCCTCTTTTTATATTAAAAACATTGTACATGTTATATTAACTTCTTTTCCTCTCTATATTAGAAATATTATACACATTAAATTAATTACCAGTTTTTGTCGAATACTTTCAAGTACAGGCGAAATTTTGATAATAATTGATTTTTTCTCTTTGATCATAGAGCTGCGTGAAAAATCGACAGTAATCCTAATCATATCGCTGAGATAGTTGTCGCCCTTCATTGTGGCCGGTTTTGAAAATATGTCGATCACTTGAATCGAATTGTCGTTTTCCCACTTTTGCAGAATCTTCTCTATGAAGCATTTGTTTAACCATGTCGATGTTTCTAGAGCCATTTCTAAAAGTGGAATTGGAATTGAAGAATTTTCTCGACAAATTATTGTTCTTCCTTGTTGTGTTACAAAATGCAAATACAATTTTTACCATTTCATTCGCGACGACATTTATCACGTTTTTTTTTCTTCCAACTGGCTTCCATATTCATAAGTTAACAACTTTTTTCTCAAAGTATAAATAATTTGAATGTTTAAATTTTTGGATTTCTTTTATATAAGATATATAGTATTGTACTTTTTTTTAAGTTTAAAATAACACAACACTTTTTACTGCATTGACAAGTTGAAACAATATATTCGGTTGGGGAAAAAATTTATCGTATTTTTAAAAATTGTATATACAATATCTTTGTCAAAAATGAACAAAATTTAAAAAAAGTATTTTAAAGCTTGAAATCTCTACTTTCGAAAGGTTACACTATATTTTTTTTTAGTTTCTGTGAATTTGATAATTTTTACATTTAAAACTACGAGCTGAAAAAGATGAAAAATTTTCTTTTATTATAACTTTGGGGATTTCTCACATGTCCAAAAAAAATTTACGAAAATTTTCGATTAGCTATCGTGAAAACTTGAAGCTTTCGTTACAAAATTATTATTTAAAAATGTTCCTATGATTTTTGTATCTGAATTCTTCGCGAATTAGTAAAGGAGTATTCTAACTTTGATTGCTCATAACTCGGATAAAAATCATCATATCGCAATTTAAAAAAAAAACAGATTTTTAAAGCTTAAACTTTTTTCTAACGAATAATATAATTGTAACGTAAATTTTGCAACAAATAAAAAACTTTTGCAAAAAATTTTTTTTAAATACAATATGAAGAAACTTTTTCCCCGACCTAATATTTATTAAAGGGCCTATAATCTTTAATTTATGACATATATAGGAATAGTTGTCATTTGCATTTTTTATTAGATATATGTATAATATTTGTCATTTGCAGAATTTTGTATTAGATATTCGATTTTTGCAATATTTTATATCAGAATATAGAATCATTTAAAGAAAAAATTATTTATAGAAAATTATTTATATGACTCTAAAATTATTTCTAAAAATACTATTCTAAGTAAAATTATTCTAAATAGAATTGTTTAAAAACTTCTCACTACTATTAATTTAAAAAAATATATGTATAACATAACTTCGATGTTATAATTTTCCATTTTACAGTTTAATATACAATTAAATATAATATAAAACATATATTACATATCACACATAATGTAAAATTATAACTATTGTTGAGGTTATATTATTTTTAATTAATATTTGCTGTTTTACATTTATTCGTAATGTTTATGAGTTACATAATGTTTGCAATTTAAACTCCTTTTTTTTTAAGAATATGCTTAAGAATGCTGGCGGTAAATCACTAGACAACGAATAATGTCTAAAAAATGTCTTTATGATGCTTTCGAGATATTTTTTAGATATACACGTATATGTCAGAAGACATCTTTAATATCTTCATGCATGTCTTTTAGACGTGCATATTGTCATTTAGTATTTCTTAAATTGAAATTTATAATAAAAAGGGATTTAAAAACGTGTTATTGATTCAATGTATAGATGAGAGAATTAAGCGATTCAGGAGAAGAGTTTCGGATATTCGATTCGTTATACATTTAAATGATAAAAATTGATCGGAAGAAGACTATATCAGATGATAGATATTAATAATTCTCAATTCTTTATATATTTCTTTATGGTTTCCATCTGTAAATTTAGTTGTCACATTGAGTATTATGTGTCATAGAATTCATTAAAACTTTGTATTCATATATTTTTCTCACACATATCATTATGCATTATTTATCTCATATTTTTTGATGCAATATACACAGAGTCACAATCATCGTACAATACTTTTACGGTACTCTAAAAAGTAAAAATCCTAATACAAAAATATCGACGTTACAATAATTTTTTGAATTACAAGCTAACTTTAAATAATTATATGTCAAAAACTATTTTACTTTTATTGTCTCTGTCATTATTTTTGAATTCTTTGTAACATCCTAAGACAAAAATCCTAATACGAAAATGTCAAGGCTATAATAGTTTTTGAATTACAAACTATCTTTGATCAATTATCGAATTCAAAAACTATTGTAGCTTCGACATTTTCGTATTAAGATTTTTTACTTTATCTTTAGAATACACTTACTTATTGTACGATAGTTGTAAAACCTGTATATCAAACAATTCGATATGATGTTTGGGAGGATGTTTGAGTCTTTACTTAAAATATTCCTTAATAAACTCCGACTAAATATCAATATTAAAAGAAAAATGATCTTTCTGCAGCTGAACTATACTTTTACTAGAATTTAAAGTGAAATAGATATATATTTGGTATTTCATGAAAATTCGAAAAAAAGTTCTACAGTCTAGATCTAATGAAGAAATAAAAAGCAGACATATAAAGTATTGATAATAAACAATACGCTAAAGTGACTAACCTGAAGTTATTCGTCTTTGAATTCAGTCCTATTTTTTTTAAAAATGCTTACTATATTTCACTGTGCTGTTTCGTAAAGCCAGCCACAAAATGATACGTACAGAACAGAAGTGACAAGCTTTATATCTACATCGGTACATTCATTTATTCATTCATCATAGGCTTTGTACCTACATCAGAGTCTTAGATAACTGTAGAAGCTTGGTAAATATTATACATATACAGATTTATCCTTCGATCAGATAATAAACGCTAACGGAAATGAAAAAATTATGATAAGACAAGCACCCTGTGCGATATTTTTCTGTTCGAAAAATAATTAACGTCATAAAAAAATCGTACAATAAACGTTTACAACATTCATGCAAATCATATCATTACCTCTTTAGTCTTTATCGATAAAGAAATTGTGAAAAAATTTTATTATAATAGCAGCGTGAACTGACGAAAAATTTTGCAATTATGGTATGATAATTCGTTTTAATGTAATAGTTTTGTCAGAATAAAATTTCTAAACGATATTTTATAAAAAAAAATTAAATACAATTCTAAATGATATTTGTAAAAAATTAAACAAATTCAATTTGAGATGTAAATATTTTAATAATTTCATAATCCGATATACAACGAACGAAGTTTTTCAGGCACGCAGTTACGATGATCGACATTGTAACACAAAATCATATAAGATTCTAATTAAATATACGCTGAAATAATTGACATGTTAAAAGATAATTTTTACACGCATTCAATTTTTTATTCATTATACAATTAAATATTTACTAAAAGCTTGTCTTTTAATTTACGTAGAATATACATTCTAAGACGTGTTCTGATTTCTATCTCGATGCTCCGCGAATATCATGTCATTCTTATTTAACTAATTTAATTAAATCTTATTAATTTTCGATAAACAACAATGATGATATAACATCCGGGTGGAAATCTGAATATGCTCCTACGTGATATTTTTGAGAATATAGAGTTTACCAGTAAAAAAGTACGTAAGAGAAAAAGATATGTATATTGTTAAAATATTTATTTCATATATTTGCACAAAAAACACAAATAATGAAAATTTCGGACAGTAATAAAATATATTTATTTTTGTACTTATTAAATTACAATATTAAAATGAAACTGGAATATAATCGATATACATAATAATGTATAACAAATAAGAGTTAATATATAATGTATAATATATAACAATATTAATATATAGATAATACATATATATATATGAAACATAGTCAAATAACTATGGTATATAGTAAATTATTACATCACAGTAATGAACAATAAAAAAAAATTATAAATGTTAAAACTTAAAATATTAATGTATCGATGTGCGCAGGGTGGCCGCAAGTAGGAGATCAGTTACAACTTCCGCATCAGGAAAAAAGTGAAACATGATGTTCAGGAAGTCATGATGACAAAGTTAATAGTTACATAGATGACATCGACAAATGAACATACCTGCATATGCAATTAAACTGATTAGGTACATTTATACATTCTATTTTCAAATATCTCATATGTTATCACTGTCTGTTTATTTTGATTACTCAAGCTGAAATACGAAATATAAAAAGCGCATTTTAAGTTTAATATAGTATTAAAAATGAGACTCTTGTGTTTATTAATATTACAATTATAAATTACTTCTCTATAGAATTATATAAAATGTGATGCACGTGATTGTATAACTCTACAAATTTTTCGCAATGCAACCAAATGATGTTCCGTTGATTCCACATAAAATTCTTATATTTAATATTAAGAGTCTTTATATTTTTAATATCAACACAAAAATTTGAATGGTTCATGCCATCCGAATTCTTAATAATTGTGATGAGAATAATTGTTACGACTGACTGTAAGTCATACGTGATGATTTACCTTCTCACAAAAAGCTACGGAGGCAACATGAAATCTAGCAATTCCGCGAAGTGCCAGTATGGAATGATCTAAATCATACATGTGATCGAGAGACGCAAGATCTTCGATTTCTAGAAGCATTGGATTTTCATTTTGCATGTCTTCCCGCTCATGCGGTGCTTTTAGTAACATTGTTAATTGTGAAATTATAAAATTATAATCATTTTATTGATATTATGTTATTTTAAATTAATGTTTATTGCATGTTATGCCTTCTACATACTGGATGTGATAAGCGACGAGCTATATCCTTTGAAAACTCCGTCTTTTTACACGATGAATAGCAGAATTCTCATTAGGTAAGTATTGTTCGTCGCTTATTGTTCATAGCGTCCAGTGTGCAATGAGTACTACAATTCGTTCGCGAATTATGTAATGTTTGCAATTTAAACTTTTTTTTTTCTCAAGATTTCATATTTTCGAAATGCAATGTATATTAAAGAATTCACTATGATATTTCGATGTATATCAAAAAATTCACTATGATGTTTTGATGTATATCAAAGAATTCACTATGATGTTTAGGACTTTATTTTTCTCAATAAACCCCGACTGAATATCAATGTCAAAAGAGCAAAAAAGGATTATTCTTTGTGGATGAACTACACTTTTAAAATTTAAATGAAATAAATAAATAAATAAATAAATATATATA
>NW_017259576.1:1623702-1626041 GCF_001594045.1 Atta colombica | reverse complement strand
TATATATATATATATGTATATATATATTTGCTATTTCGTGAAAGTGAGAAAAATTTTCTAATGCAGGTATAAAAAACAGGATAAAAAACAAATTTAAAGTAGATACTGATAACTATTACTAATAAGCAATACGCTAAAATGACTAACCTAAAATTATTCGTTACTGACTTCAGTCATTTATTTCTCTTACGTCACTATGCCGTTTCGTAATGCCAACTTCGAAATGATAACAGAATTTACAGGCTTTATAACTAATATATTTCAGTATCAGTCAGTACATTCACACATATTTATTCATTCATTATAGACTTTGTACCGATAAATGTCAAGACTATTCAAATTTCTGTAAAAATATATTCAATTGATGTGTTTTTGCGTCGATTTACCTGAAAATCGAGATAATAATAATTAAAGTTGACGACTATTCAGGTTGGATAATTAACAGCTGTAAAATGACAATGCGAGCATACCTTGCAGTTGCAAATACGGCCACATGCGCATGCGTTTTATGTGTTTCTCTCCGTATTTTTTTATCTGCTTTAAGAACACAAATTCTCCGCTATAAATCACAAGTTCTCTGCGTTAGAAACAAATAAATTCTCCGCTGTAAAAACAAATTATATGAAAAAATAATTTGTTTTTAAAACATAGAATTTGTTTTTAAAGCTAAGAATTTGTGTAATAAAAGCAGAAAATATTTGTTTTTAAGAATTAATTAATGCTGGACAAGTGATCACAGTGCATACTCATGACGCAATTTTACGTGACTGTGACAGATTTTCTGACATGAATAGTCGTCATAAGTAACTTTAATGATTTATAAGACAGATCGACGCTTTTTTTTGTCAATCTTCATTTTTACGCGAAAACGCATTGAGTACAATATTTTTATCGAAATTTAATGTGAACCGGTTATTAATTCTTAATTAATATTTATCAAGCAATAAATAATAATCTATAATAGAGCAATGATAAGACAATAACACGTGAATACTGTAACGCAAAATCATAAGATTCTAATTAAGTATACTCTTAAAAGTATCAATGTTTCATAGTTTTTAGGCGCATTGAATTTTATATTTATTTTACTCTCTAAATCTCGTAGAGTGAAATCTCACTCGAAGAGACTGAAAAATTTGGCCTATTTTGAAAAAAGAGAGAAAATATGATTACTCTTGTTTAAGAGTGGCAGATTTTCATTCTTTTTTGTGAAATTTACTTTTTTTGACATGATATTCACTCCGAAGTGAAATCTCAATCTCTTTTTTGGAGTGTAATATCAGAATAGATGGAACCTCACGTCAAAATCATCAAATGACATCGAATCGATTCCATTATTATTTCTGGATATGATATAGTTCAAAGTATATAGCGACAGTTATTATTCAAAGGGAAGATAAATTTCGTATTAACTAAAAATAATATCGCAGAACAATTATAAATCCTATTCTTTATCGTAATTCTAAACGACTGAATCATATGAAACATCTGTAATATGATTGTCATTTTGATCCATTTAAAGAATCAACTAATAAACCGTGCCAACCAGTAATTGTGTACAGTGAATGATTGTGTAAAATATGACATTTCGTATTATAAAATACTTATCGCAATTGCGTTCTAAAAAAAAAACACTAAAGATAGAAGGAGTGGCACTGTCAGAATAAGAGTTTAAAGTTGAATAATAGCCGACAGTGCATAAACACAATGCATCGCACAGAAACAAACACCAAGACCATGAGGTAATTGTTGTTATTCCAAAAAATTTGTTGTTTTGTAAAATATCAAATATTTTGTTCCAGATTCATTTCATTTAATTATTATTGTATATTTTCTGTTTCATTTTATGATTACTTAATATATATTTATTGTAAAATTGTACACATTGGGGGAGAAGGATTATCGCTGGCGAGGAAAACAAGTGCAACATTTCAAGAAAGTGCGACAATTCAAATCAAATTTAATTAAAATGAATTTAATATTAAAAATTTGATATAAATAATCAACTTAATCAATGACATCGATTACCATAATTGTAATGTAGTATTTGCACATAAAAGATTAGAATATGAATTTAATTCATGGTTAGCAAAATTGTAAATGTATAGGAATGTTTTCTGTTTTAAAGTTAACCAATAACGTGCAATTTTTAATTTGACAAAAAATTCAAAAATCGCAATGCTTGCAGGTACTTAGGCAGGTTACATAGATTACTTTATTATTGTATATAGTATTGTAAATACTTTATTATTGTATATATTATTGTATATATTACTTCATTATATATATAATCACATCCAGTTATATATAAATATATGTATATATATATATTATTTGAA
>NW_017259576.1:1621420-1623688 GCF_001594045.1 Atta colombica | reverse complement strand
ATCTTAATTAATTTGTACATTATTTATACATTAATATAATAGAATAATATTATATACATCTTTCAATAGTATTTTTTTGTTAACACATGTTGAATTAAATAATATCTATATAACAAAACAAAATGTATGTACGTATGTGTATACATATTGTTATCAGACATATTATATATTCATTTTAAAATCTTAAGAATAAAAAATGAAATTACTATTATCATACAATAAATAATTTTAATTTTTTTAACCAAAAGATAAGTTGATCATAACTATTCCTCGTCTGTATATTTTAAAAAAGTTTTTTTTTAAAAAGTACATTAATATAATTCTACTTCTATTAATTTTAATATATTTGTTATAATTATTATCTAATATTTCCTAAGTTTCTATTTCTTTTCTATTTTAATTTTTTATCGTTAAATAGAATTATATACATTAAAGATCCAGTAAACCCCACTCGTCGTACAGTGGCAGTCTTCTTATCAATATTTTTTTATAATTCTCACTCTTTAAACCTGGATTTACATAAGTACCAGTGCCTAACATTTCATCCAAATCTTTCGCCTCAGTTTTATGGCATAGCATAAACTGTAAAGCTGTAAAAGAAGTCATCATACCATAGCTAGCTTTTCGTTTTAGAGCAGCCTTTAATTCCTTCATGGTGGGCGGTTGCGTCTTGCAGTTCAATTGCTTCATAGTCATTGATAAGGTGCCAAGATATTCATTTAATAGAATATCTCTCTTATTTTCAATGACATCGAAGGAAATACTTGAATTGAGAAAATAGAGAAGATCGATAGTCGGCGATGCGTAGACGCATAATTGAAAGTCTACCTATAATAAAATAAATTTTTTTGACCATCAATTTTTTATATCTACGGTAATTGTTTGGAGATAAAACCTGTATATCAGGAAAGAAGTAAGACATCAGACATGTTTAAGAAGTCGCGAAGACAAAGGTGGTAGTTTACATAGATGACATGGGCAAACGAATATGCCTGCATGTGCAATTAAACTGGATAGGTACATTGCATTTATTCAAAATACATTCCATATTCAAGTATCTCATATATTATCACTGTCTGTTTATCTTGATTGCTTAAGCTGAAATTGCGGATGATTAAATTGCGCTAAAATGTACTTACCGTAATAGAATTTCTTGAAACATTATTTATTTATTTAATATATCGTTATATAAATATATATCTTTCTCTTTATTATGATTATAATAAATAATATTTATATTTAATTAAGAAAGTTATAATAAACTTTCAGAAATATAGATAGTTAGAATGTAGTGAATGAGCTATCTTAAATTGTGTTTATAATAAAGTTCACATATATTATTCAATTATAAATATGAAAGATACTTGTGAGTGTCTTAGAATAGATTTTTAAAGTAAATTTAATCTTTTAATTTTTCAATATAAGTCTCATATGAAAGTATATATAATCATCATATCAAAGTATCATATAAAATATAAATTGAAAATTTCATGAATTGTTTTACTTAATTTTAGTTCTTAGTTGCAAGACGAAGTCTAAATGCTCATTGATTTATTATTGGATTGTCCGGAAAGTTCGTGCCGATTTTGAAGGAAAATTGAAACGTAGAAGATTTAAATTTTAGTATATTTATTAAATTTAAATCTTTTGCGGGACGAACTTTCCGGATAACCCAATATATTCACGATTTTCTTGCAAATGTAGTATTTTTTATAATTTGATGGTACTTACAAAAATCTGATCAATAGGCTTGCCATTATTGTCATATCTGAACAACATATTATTCACGTGACAATCACCATGATTAATAACATTAAATTCATCCTCACAGACCTTGAATGCATTCATTCCTATTTGATATACGTGATCAGAGAGTTTAGCAATTTTTTCTGAGTATCTGTTAATAAAAATCAAATAAATTTGAAATCATATGAAAATATGTAAAAGTAATATAAATATTTTTTTTGAACAATGCAACTTGTACTTATATTTGTAATTTTCTTTTTAACATATTTTTCCTTTTCATATTAGTTTCTTTGTGTCACGTATCATAAAACATCTTGAACATTAAAAAGTAGAGCAATAAACATTGTCTTAATTAAATGCAAATCTTACTTTTTCACTTCCGGCCAGTTCATAATCTCGTCTGCTAAAGCTTTAGTACTCTTAATGAAAATATCTTTCATTTCTGCCGGATGCTGGCTATTAATTATTCCTTTCAAATACATCTCTTTCTGCTTTGGTTCCTAATATTAAAATAAAATAATA
>NW_017259576.1:1620660-1621320 GCF_001594045.1 Atta colombica | reverse complement strand
TATTTATATAAAATATATATAAAGAAGATAAGTAATTATGTTTGAAGTGCGGACTAAAAAATTTCAATGCCATATGTGTAGATCTAGATATACAAAAAATTTACACAATAATTGTAATATCATATACATAAAATTTTCTGACAAATTTAGAATTGATCGTTTTTTAGAGAAAGTTACGACATAATTCAGATAATGTCGAAAAGATATTCTAAAGGAGAATAATCCTTGTATTCATTGATCTAAATTCTTAATAATGCAACGAGATATTGCGATTGATTATGAATTACATGTGGTGATTTACCTTTTCGCATAGGGCTACGGAAGCTGCGTGAAACCTGGCAAGACCGCGAAAGGCCAATATGGAATGATCTAAGTCAAGACCAGACAAGCGATCAGCCATTCGAAAATCGAGAGATGCGAGATCTTCCATTACCAGAAGCGTTGGATTTTCATTTTGCACGTACAGAATCTTCGCGCTCAAGCGGTGTTTTGGTTTTAATAATTTATTCATTTTATCCAGAGTATCTGACATCATCAACATCTCGATATGGAAGACATTCATTTCTATGATCTGTGTATGATAAGTTTATTTCATATAAAGCGAAATTCTTCAATCTAACAAGCACATGAAATTATTTGTGATAGTGGAAAGTTTTAAGA
>NW_017259576.1:1593528-1620560 GCF_001594045.1 Atta colombica | reverse complement strand
AAAAAGTTGATTCTATTGGAAATGTTTTTAACAAAAAGTATAAAGTCATTATATTTAAATTCTGGAATATTGTTTTAATATATTTAAATGTTATTTCTTTATTAAATTTTATCAAAAATTACGCCTGCTATTTCTCCTCAAACTTGGTCCTCCGTCACTAATTAACAAGTTATCTTTGCTTCAGATTATCTGAAATATAAAAGTTTGTATACTGTTTGATTTTTTATATATACATATATTTATCGTTTGGTGAACAGGCAAAAAAGAATTGATAGTTAAGAAAATGCAACTTGTCAAATGTAAATCATCAATTTCGCTCTAAAAATTGGCTCATTTATTTTACAATAAAAATATAAATATGTATATAACAAATAGTTATATCAAACGATAATTATATGTATATAAAATCAATTACTATCATATTTTTACATTTTAGATTATCTTAATGAAAGATATCTTGCGAATCAGTAACAAAACACTATATGTTTAAGGAAAGATAGCAGACGTAATTTTGATCGAAATTAATAAAAAAAATTGTTATTTTAATTTACATTTAAGTATAACATTTTAGAATTTAAATGTCTCGTATATACTTTCGTTAAAAAGAAATTCTCAAGAGAATCGACTTTTTTACTTAAGAAATAAGAATCCCTACTTTAATTACTCATTACACAAAAATATTCTAACCTTTCTGTTAAACAAAAATGTATTCCAAAATAATAAAATTTGCCACAATTATAACTCTCTCTCTCTCTCTCTCTCTCTCTTTCTCTATCCTCTTTTTATATTAAAAACATTGTACATGTTATATTAACTTCTTTTCCTCTCTATATTAGAAATATTATACACATTAAATTAATTACCAGTTTTTGTCGAATACTTTCAAGTACAGGCGAAATTTTGATAATAATTGATTTTTTCTCTTTGATCATAGAGCTGCGTGAAAAATCGACAGTAATCCTAATCATATCGCTGAGATAGTTGTCGCCCTTCATTGTGGCCGGTTTTGAAAATATGTCGATCACTTGAATCGAATTGTCGTTTTCCCACTTTTGCAGAATCTTCTCTATGAAGCATTTGTTTAACCATGTCGATGTTTCTAGAGCCATTTCTAAAAGTGGAATTGGAATTGAAGAATTTTCTCGACAAATTATTGTTCTTCCTTGTTGTGTTACAAAATGCAAATACAATTTTTACCATTTCATTCGCGACGACATTTATCACGTTTTTTTTTCTTCCAACTGGCTTCCATATTCATAAGTTAACAACTTTTTTCTCAAAGTATAAATAATTTGAATGTTTAAATTTTTGGATTTCTTTTATATAAGATATATAGTATTGTACTTTTTTTTAAGTTTAAAATAACACAACACTTTTTACTGCATTGACAAGTTGAAACAATATATTCGGTTGGGGAAAAAATTTATCGTATTTTTAAAAATTGTATATACAATATCTTTGTCAAAAATGAACAAAATTTAAAAAAAGTATTTTAAAGCTTGAAATCTCTACTTTCGAAAGGTTACACTATATTTTTTTTTAGTTTCTGTGAATTTGATAATTTTTACATTTAAAACTACGAGCTGAAAAAGATGAAAAATTTTCTTTTATTATAACTTTGGGGATTTCTCACATGTCCAAAAAAAATTTATGAAAAAATTTTCGACTACTTATCATGAAGCTTTCCTATAAAATTATTTAAAAATGTTCCTATGATTTATGTAAAACTGATTTTTGTTAAAGTGAAATAGATATATATTTGATATTTCACGAAAGTTCAAAAAAAAATTCTGTAGTCTAGCTCTAATGAAGAAATAAAAAACAGACATATAAAGTATTGATAATAAACAATACGCTAAAGTGACTAACCTGAAGTTATTCGTCTTTGAATTCAATCCTATATTTTTTTAAATGTTTATATTTCACTGTGCCGTAAGTCAGCCACAAAATGATACGTACAGAACAGAAGTAACAGGCTTTATATCTACATCGGTATATTCATTTATTCATTCATCATAGGCTTTGTATCTACAAAGTTTTAGATAACTGTAGAAGCTTGGTAAATATTATACACATGCAGATTTATCTTTCGATTAGATAATAAACGCTAACGGAAATGAAAAAATGATGATAAGACAAGCACCCTGTGCGATTTTTTTGTTCAAAAATAATTAACATCATAAAAAAATCACACAGTAAACATTTACGACATTCATATCATTACCTCTGTTTAGTCTTTATCGATAGAGAAATTGTGAAAAAATTTTATTATAGCAGAGTGAACTGACAAAAAATTTCGCAATTACAGTATGATGATTCGCTTTAATGCAATAGTTTTGTCAGAATAAAATTTCTATTTATAAAAAAAAACTAAATAATACCAATTCTAAATGATATTTGTAAAAAATTAAACAAATTCAATTTGAGGTGTATTTGAGGTGAAAATATTTTAATAATTTCATAATCAGTCCGATGTACAATGAATGAAATTTTTCAGTCACGCAGTTACGATGATCAATACTGTAACACAAAATCATATAAGATTCTAATTAAATATATGCTTGAAATAATTGACATGTTAAAAGATAATTTTTACACGCATCCAATTTTTTATTCATTATACAATTAAATATTTACTAGCAGCTTGTCTTTTAATTTACGTATTATACGTTCTGAGATTTACGTATTATACGTGTTCTGATTTCTATCTCGGTGCTCCTCGAATATCATGTCATTCTTACTTAACATTCGGTAAACAACAACGATGATATAACATCCGGGGAGCACTCAGGTGGAAATCTGAATATGCTACGTAATATTTTTGAGAATATAGAGATTACCAGTAAAAAAAAAGGTATATAAGAGAAAAAGATATACATGTTGTTAAAATATTTATTTGCACATAAAACATAAATAATGAAAATTTTGAACAATTATAAAGTAATTATTTATTAATTTTGTAATCTTATTAAATCACAATATTAAAGTGAAACTGGAATATAATTGATATAATATACATATAATAATATTAATATATAACAAATAAGAGTTAATATATAATGTATAATACATAACAATATTAATATATAGATAATACATATATATATGAAATATAGTCAAACAACTATATAGTAAATTATTACATCACAGTAATGAACAATAAAAAAACAAATTATAAACTTAAATTATCAATATGCATCGATGGGCCCAGGGCGATCGCAAGTAGAAGATCAGTTACAATAACACTTGCAGCTGTTATTAAATAATACGAATGCAATAGGTCCAATTTGTGTTACTTGCACTTTTTGCACTCAGCATCTTCGTTTTCTTTCCTTTCATATCCGAATATAAATTTATTTCATTTTCAATACAAAAATTTTTAAGGATTTTACAGGATTACAACGCGAATAGATATAGCCAATAAAAAATTATAAAAATTTGAGATTACTTAAAAAAAATCTGCACGGACGCTCCTAAATGACTTTATAGGATAATTCCGCGGAAATCCGAACGAATGGCAGCTCTAGTTGTAATTATTTATTTCTAATATTTTTATTTATTTTCCACATTTATATTTATTTTCCATTTTGATTTTTCTACCATTAAATATGAAGTAAAGAGATCCAGAGATTAGAGATCCAGTAAACCCCATTTGTCATATAGTGGCAGTCTTTTTATCATTAATTTTTTATAACTCTCGCTCTTGAAACCTGAATTTATACCTGTGCTCAATAATTCATCCATATCATTCGCCTCAATCCTACAGCACAGCATAAACGGTAAAATGGTAAAGAATATTATCATTCCATAGCTAGCTCTTCGTTTTAGAATATCCTTCATAGTGGGCAGTTGCGTCTTGCAGTTTAATTGCTTCATAATTGTTGACAAGGTGTCAAGGTATTCATTTAATAGAATATCTATTATTTTATTTTCAATGATATCAAAAGAAAGATTTGAATTGAAAAAGTAGAGAAGATCAAGTGCTGGTGATGCGTAGACGCATATTTGAAAATCTACCTGCAATAAAGTAAAGTTTTTTGGTTGTCACTCATTTATGTCTACGACAATTGTGATAAAATCCGTGCATCAGGAAAGAAGTGAAACATCATGTTCAGGAAGTCGTGACGACAAAGTTAATAGTTACATAGATGACATCGGCAAATGAATATACCTGCATACGCAATTGGTTAGGTACATTTATACATTCTATTTTCAAGTATCTCATATATTATCACTGTCTGTTTATCTTGATTGCTCAAGCTGAAATTGTGGATGATTAAATTGTGCTAACATTTACCATAATAGTGCATTTCGTTTATTTATTTATTAATTTAATTTATCGTTATGCAAATTTATATCGTTGCACTTAATTATAAAAATTACAATAACAATTCAAAATTATAGATAATTGGAATAAAGTGACTAAGCTACATTGAATTATGTTTATAATAAAATTCATATTTGTCTAAGTCTTTTATACTTGTCTTTTCAGTAATATAAAGTCGTATCACACAAAAGTATAATGTACTAAAAATTTCATGAATATTTTATTTAATCTTAGTTCTTAGTCATAAAATAAAGTCATGACTATAATAAATCAATGAACATCCATGTTCAAACGAAGTACAGTAAGATTTTTTATGTGACTTGGTATAATACTTACAAAAATCTGATCAATGGATTTGCTATTGTTGTCATATTTAAATAACAAATTGTTTGCATGACAATCACCATGATTAATAACGTTAAATTCGTCTTCACAAAGCTTGGTTGCATTTAATCCTATTTGATGTATGTGATCGGCGAGTTTAGCAATTTTTTCCGAGTGTCTAGCAATAAAAATTAAACTTTATTAATTAATGTAAAATCATGTAATGAAAACATGTAAAAATAATGCGAATATTTGCTCTAAATTATAATTTGTATCCACTTATATTAGAATTTTCTCCTTAACATATTCTGTCTCTTCATATTAAATTATTATTATCTTATGTCATATATAATAAAATATCTTAAATCTTAAAAAATAAAGCAAAAACTATTGTTATTTATGTAAATCTAACTTTTTCACTTCTAGCCAGTTAACAATCTCATCTGCTAAATTTTTAGTACTCTTAATCAAAACATCTCTCATTTCTGATGGAAGCTGATCATTAAATATTCCTTTCGAACACATCTCTTTTTGCTTTGGTTCCTGAATATTAAAATATTTTATTAGAGAACATTTTGATGAATTTATCCATTTATTTTGGAATAATATAATTAATAAGATTGCGTCCGTGAAGAATTGTCGGATATTTGTAGCAATATATCCGGCAGAAACTTTATATTGAAATGACGTGTATGTATATAATGGTATGAATACTTTTTTTGATCAGTAATATAGTTTTTAGAAAAATAGTACCGGATATATGACAAATATCCAGTATCCGGCTCCAAATTCCGGACATTTACCAGATAAAAAATTTAAAAATGTATCCGTAATAATAAAAGTTTTCAGGTATTTATTATTCACTTTATTTTAATATAAAATTTTGACACGATATATTTTCAGATATTAGATATCCAGCAATACTTTCTGCATATCCGGTGCATTTCTAATAATTAGATTTGTTGTAATACGGATAGGAAATTTGGAATATCATACAGAGATCAAGCTATACAAGAAATCTCCATAGTAATTTTATATACAATATAATTTCTTTGTACACTTAGAGCACATCTTTTTTCGGAGAAAGATACGAGTCAGCCTAAACATCTTTAAAATTTTACCAAAAAATAGTTTTAAGAAGAGTTTTATTAGATTCTCTGAGCAGATGTGGTAAATAGTACATTGCAATGCGCAAAGATGCATTAATAAGAGAGTACGCCAAAGTTTTAAAAATAAATATTTCATTTCTGACACTATTTATGGATATTCATTTATGTCAAATTTAATTTGTTTTGAATTGAATATGTATATTAATTAAAAGAATCCATATTACAAAATTTGAAATTATTAATCGGATCAAATATAATAGTTTTTTTTTTATTTCTTTCTCAGAGATACTAAAATCTTTCAGTACTATAATCAGAAACACAAATTGAAAAATTGTATCCTCTGTAAAAATATTTAAAATTTGTATTAAAAAGTATTTAATTTTAAAAGACTGCTAAATAAAAATACATTATAGGAATTATGAAATTTTCTTTGCATAATTACGCCTTATTCACTACAGCGACTTTTAAAAATGTTTTTTTGAGATATCTTTCGAACGATTTTCAGAAGTCAAACACATTAAAAATGTATTTACGACACACTCTTAGCAAAACTTCTTACCCGCGAACGACATTATTGCTAAATGAATGCAGCGAAGTCTTTCTTGTAAATAAAAAATCTTATACGATAAACAGCGCATTTTAAGTTTAATACATTAAAAATGGGACTCTTGTGTTTATTACAATTATAAATTACTTCTCTATAGGATTATAATTGTGATGCATGTGATTCTATAACTCTACAAATTTTTCGCAATGCAATGTTCATAAAATGCAATCAAAGTATTGAAATTGATAAAATTTTTATATTTGATATTAAGAATCTTTAATATAATGTTTAATATCAACACAAAAATTTGAACTTTGAATGGTTCGTGCCATTGATCCGACTTCTTAATTGTGACAAGAATAACTGTTATGACTGACTGTGAGTCATACGTGATGATTTACTTTCTCACAAAGGGCTACGGAGGCAGCATGAAATCTAGCAATTCCGCGAAGTGCCAGTATGGAATGATCTAAATCAAGACCATACATGTGATCGGCCATTCGAAAACCGAGAGATGCGAGGTCTTCGATCACCAGAAGTACTGGATTTTCATTTTGCGCATAGAGAATCTTCCCTCTCAAGCGGTGCTTTGATCCTAACAATTTATTCATTTTATCTAAAGTATCTGACATCATCAACATTTCGATGTGAAAGAGATCTACTTGTGTGTCGTGCACCAAATTTATTTAAGATGAATAAGAGGAATCCTTTAATCTAACAAGCATGTGATTATTTGTGTTATAATGGCTTATGTAAGATCTACATAAAATTTGTATAGTAGAATGTTTCAAGATTTGAAAAAATGAAGAATATTTTCTTTAAATACAAAGTAATGCATATATATTCGATTTCTTATATGTAACTTATAAAAATTTTATTTTAAACACTCATTACTCAAAAATAATTATCCTAATCTTTTTATTGAAAAGAAATGTACTGCAAAATAAAATTTGTCACAATTTTCTCTCTCTCTCTCTCTCTCTCTCTCTCTCTCTCTCCCCCTCTCCCTTCCTCCTCTCTTTTTTTCTCTTTTTCTCTATCCTCTTTTTTCTTTTGATAGAAATATTGAATATATTAAATTAACTTCTCCTCCTTTCTTTATTAGAAATATTGTATATATTAAATTATCTTACCATTTTTTGTTGAACTCCTTCACGCGAAAGTTTAATAATAATTGATTTTTTTCTCTTTAATCTTAGAACCGCGCGAAAATTCGACAGTAATCCTAATATCGCTTATTGTCACCCTTCATTGTGGCTGATTTCGAAAATATATCGATCACCTGAATCGAATTGTCGTTTTCTGACTTTCGCAGAATCTTCTCCACGAAGCATAGATTTAGCCATGTTGGTGTTTCTACGGCCATTTCTGAAAATGGAATTGGAAATGGAGAATTTTCTCATGTCCTTCTCGCCATGTTAGGAAAACAATTCTTTGCAGTAACTTATTAAAGATAAAATTCACGTTTTCTTTTTCTTCTTCTGCTTCCTTCACTCTTCTGATCTTTCGGCTCTTGAGCTATAGATGACTATATCAAATTTTGTAGTATTACTGTATTTCTTGTCTACATTCAAGAGTTTTATATGGGTTTTCTTATTTTATTAGTTATAGTTATATTTTATTGTATTCAATGTATAAAGTTAATTGAAATTACCATTCAATCTTGTCACTATTATTTTATGAATAAACTACTTTGTGGGTGTATTTGTTCCGAGTATAAAGCTTCTTATCATTTTTTAAATATTTCTTAATTTAATTTTTTAAATATGAATTAATATTTATTAAATATTTTTAAATATACAAATATACAAATTTTAAAATATATAAAATCCTTAAATTATATTTGAAAAATTAAAAAAGTTATATTATATTTAAACTCTCCCTCTGAGAAAAAAGCTATTTAAAAAAAAGATATTACAATTCAATGTATATGCAATGAGCATGGACTGTTAAGCCAATATTTGTTAATTCAAACGAATAACATGTTCTAAATTACAAGATTTTGATGACATGCCATATATCCATTTTAAATATATAAATATTTAAACTGGATAATCACTACCAATTATAATAAACGCACTTAATTTAATTAACAATTAAACTTTTGCTCAGTGTTTAAATTTTAGTGTTTTTTTTATTTAAGAGATACACAAGAATAGTTGTACTCGAACTTTGTATTAGATATTTAATTTTTTTTAAATGTAAGATTATTTAAACAAAAAATTATTTATAAAAAATTATTTATATGACTCTAAAGTTGTCTATAAAAATGCTATCCTAAGTAAAATTATTCTAAATAATTTTTCTAAATAAAAACTTTTCGATAAACACAAACTAAAAATAACAATTTCAATATTATAATTTTACAATTTAAATACAATATAACACAATATAACATACGTTACGTAACACTTACATTGTTAATTGTGAAATTATAAAATTATAACCATTTTATTGATGTTATGTTACTTTTAATTAATGTTTATTGCATGTTATGCCTTCTATATACTGGACGTGATAAGCGACGAGCAATATCCGCCTTTGAAAGCTCCGCCTTTTTACGCGTGACGATGAATAGCAGAATTCTCATTAAGTATTGTTCGTCGCTTATTGTTCATAGCGTCCAGTGTGCAATGAGTACTACAATTCGTTCGCGAATTATGTAATGTTTGCAATTTAAACTTTTTTTTTCTCAAGATTTCATATTTTCGAAATGCAATGTATATTAAAGAATTCACTATGATATTTCGATGAATATCAAAGAATTCATTATGATGTTTAGGACTTTATTTAAAATTTTTCTCAATAAACCCCGACCGAATATCAATATCAAAAGAACAAAAAAAAACAAAAACTGTTTCTTGTGGATAAACTACACTTTTAAAATTTAAATGAAATAAATAAATAAATAAATAAATAAATATATGCATTTTTTTTTTATATATATATATATATACGTATATATATTTGCTATTTTGTGAAAGCGAGAAAAATTTTCTAATTCGTTCTAATGTAGGTATAAAAAACAGATTTAAAGTAGATACTGATAATAAGCAATATCCTAAAGTGACTAACCTAAAATTATTCGTTATCGACTCCACTCGTTTATTTCTCTTATATCACTATGCCGTTTCGTAATGCCAACTTTGAAATGATAACGTAAAACAGAATTTACAAGCTTTATAATTATATAATATGTCGATATCAATCAGTATATTCACTCATATTTGTTCATTCACAGACTTTGTATCGATAAATGTTAAGAATACTCAGTTACTTAAATTTCGATAAAAATATATTCAATCGATGTGTTTTTGCTATAAAAATAAAGGTTTGACAAGAAAAAGCGTCGACCTGTCTTATGAATCGTTAAAGCTACTTATGACGACTCTTCAGGTTAAAAAATCTGTCATAGCCACGTAATATTGCGTCACGAGTATGCACTATGATCATTTGTCTAGCATTAATTCCTAAAAATAAATATTTTCTGCTTTTATTGCACAAATTCTTAGCTTTAAAAACAAATTCTATGTTTTAAAAACGTAAATTATTTTTTCATATAATTTTTGTTTTTACGGCGGAGAATTTGTTTCTAACACAGAGGATTTGTGTTCTTAAAGTAGATAAAAAAACACGGAGAGAAGCATACAAAACGCATGCGCATGTGGAAACTGCAAAGTATGTTCGCATTGTTGTATTTTATAGCTTGTTAATTATCCAACTTGAATAGTCATCAACTTTAATGATTATTATCCCGATTTTCAGATTAGAGCGACATGTTTTTTCTTGTCAAAACTTTATTTTTGCGCAAAAACGCATTGATTAAGTACAATATTTTTATCGAAATTTGATGTAAACGGATTGTTAACTTAATTAATATTTACTAAACAATAAATAATAATCTATAATAGAGCAAGATAAGACAATAACAAGCGATGTTTTGCGATGCAATAGAAAATAAATTGACGTCGTTGCATTAAAAAAATCACAATAAATGTTATCGAGTTACGACATCCGCAAGTTACCATTATCTATTATTAGTTTCTATCTTTCCCCTTTTATTCCCGACAAATTATAAAACCATTCCAGAATAATGGCTATAAGCTAATAGAAAATTGTAATTACACTAAGATGATTCATCATATATAACACGACAGTTTTGTTAAAATAAAAACGATTTTTTTATTTATAAAACAACATATTCAAAATTCAAAATCAGAGAAGGATACATTTCCTTGCAAGATATCACTGAAAAAATTGTATTCTGAAGAATATCCGACTTACGTATAGTTTTCTTCTAAAATAAGCGCCAAAACGATTCTCTTAATTTAAGAGAAAAATTATCTAAATTATATTCTTAATATAAGAATAGGATGTCCTATTTTAAACGATTTCAAATATCTTTTGAACAATATATTTTAGAGAAAAATGTTTCAGACAAAAATTGCGGATGGTTTTAAGGGGGATATCATCAAAAACCACATGAAGTCGCGACGTTGCCTTCATAAATAAAAAATATATTATTAATTTAAGAGGAAATATTTTTATATCTGTTAAGAGAGGAAATATTAAGTACATCTTTCAAGAATACAATTTTTTCGGTGATATAATATGATTTTATTATCCAAATAATATAATTTTTATCAGGGCCAATTAGAAAACTATCATATAATATATATAGCCAATAATAAAGGACCAGTTGTAAATTTACGATATTCTTTTATTAAATTATTGACCAACAATTTGCAATTTTAGATTTAGCAAAAAATTACAATAAAGTTTCAAATTTACGTACATCATAGACTCCGATTATTTTATTACTTATTACTTTGTAACTTTTTTCAATTTTTCTTATTTCTCGCATTCTATGTTAATACAATTTAAATATTTCAGTTCGAATCACAATTAATTTACATCACAATTTTTGGTATAGGATAATATTTTATATATCTCTGTTTTTATAATGTCATTTTCTTTATTAACATATGTTGAATTAGACAATATCTACATAACGAAATAAAATATGTATGTACATCGTTATCTATGACAAATTGATAAAATATTTTAAAAATCACGATTATTTTAAAATCTTAATGAATCAAGAATAAAATCGTCATAAAAATATGATTTTGATGACTTTTTCGCATCAAAAATATGTCATTACTTAATTCTACGTTTATTTGTTAAAAAGAAAATTTTTTAAAAAATAGATCAACCTTTATTAACAACAAATTAAAACATCCTTATTATTAATTTTAATGTATTTATTTACATTAAATGTCCTGATTTCTTAAACTTCTATTTTTTTCTACTTTAACATACTATCACTAAATATAAAGAATATATATTAAAGATCCAGCAAACCCCACTTGTCGTATAGTGACAGTCTTTTTATTAATATTTTTTTATAATTCTCATTCTTTAAACCTGGATTCGTATAAATATCAGTGCCCAATATTTCATCCAAATCTTTTGCCTCAGCCTTACAGCACAACATGAATGGTAAAACGGTGAAAGATGTCAACATTCCATAGCTAGCTTTTTGTTTTATGGAAGCCTTCAGTTCTTTCATAGTGGGCGGCTGCGTCTTGCAATTCAGTTGTTTCATAGTCGTTGACAAGGTGTCAAGATATTCATTTAATAAAATATCTGTCTTATGTTCAATAACATCAAAGGAAATACTTGAATTAAATAAATAGATAAGATCGAGTGCCGCCGATGCATAGGCACACATTTGAAAGTCTACCTGCAATATTAAATAAATATTTTCGATCTATAAATTTTTTAAGTCAATCATATTGGAGATAAAATCTGTGCAACACACACATGCACACGCATGCGCACACGCATAAAGGAAAAAAATGTGAAGCATTATATTTAGGAAGTCGCCATGACAACGTTGATAGCTCAGAAATGGATAACATTGGCATGAATATGCCTATATGATTATACTGAATACAATGCATTATTCAAAACATATTTCATTTCCAAATTTCTTATACCGTTATCGTCTTTGTTTTGATTGCTGCAGCTAAAATTGCAGATAATTAAATTGTACTAATATGTATCGTAATAGTATCTTTGGAAACAATATTGGTTCATTTAATTTATTGTTATGCAAATTTATAGCATTGCATTTAACTATGAAAAATACAATAAAAATTCAGAAATGTAGATAATAAAAATTGGAATAAAGTAATTGACAATGAGCTATGTTAATTTACGTTTATAATAAAATTTATATTTGTCTCGATATAAAAAATATATTTTCAAAGTAAATTCGCTGTTTCCGCAACACCTCAAATAACATTTATTGTATGAGCATCTTTTAGATGTCTTATGTCTAAAAGATATTTTATGCAACATGCATGTTATCTGGGACTCGTCTTATCACATGTAAATATGTACTAAAAGTTTCATGAATGATTTTATTTTAAACTTAGAGTTCTTATTTAATCTTAGTCCCAATATAAAGTCATGATTATAATAAAATAATGAGCACATATTTGAAGGAAGTACATGATTTTTTATAACGTAATAGTACTTACAAAAATTTGTTCAGTAGGTTTCCCATTATAGTCATATTTGAATAACATATTATTCACTTGACAATCACCATGGTTAATAACATTAAATTCGTCTTCAGACAGCATATGTGTATCTACTTCTATATGATACATGTGATCGGAAAGTTTAGAAACTTTTTCTGAGTATCTAGCAATAAAAACCAACCAAATGTAAAATTATATTTAAAATACTTAAGTGAAGGTAATATAAATTTGCACTAAACAATGCAATTTGTATTTATATTTGCAATTTTCTTCTTAATATGATTTTTCTCTTCATATTAAATACTTATCTAATGCCATATATAATAGAATATCATAAACATTAAAAAGTAAAGTAATAAATATTGTCATAAATACAAACTTTTTTGCTTCTGGCCAGTTCGCAATCTCATCTGCTAAAGCTTTTGTACTCATAACGAGGAAAGTTTCTATTTCTGGTGAGTGATGATCAAATTTTCCTTTTGAATACATCTCTTTTTGCTTCGGATTCTGAGTATTAGAATATTTTTATTAAAATATGTTTTAATGTTTTTTATACATTGAATTATAGAGTTAAATAATTAGATTTCCAGTAGGGACAGGAAATTCAGATTATATAGATCAATAAGCTATACAAGAAATCTACACATAGTAATATGTATGTCTTCAATTTAAGGAATTTCAGGAATATCTTTTTTTGGAGAAAGTTACGAGAGAGTCTAGTACGCATGTCGAAAAAATTTTATAATACAAGGGTATTTACAAATCTTTAAGCAAATTTTTTATTAGGTCTGTTGAGATGAGCATGTGCAAGTTGTACACTGTGCAAAAGTATATTTATAAAAGAGTATGCCAAATTAAGTTTTAAAAGTTTTTTTCTAGCACCATTTATGAGTGTTTGTTTCTGTTAAATTTAATTTGTTTCGAAATGAATACTGTACAATAATAAAAATATTCGTATTACAAAATTTGAAATTCTTATTCGGATTGGATGGTTGCCCGGGAAAATATATTTCATATATAATTATAAAATTATATTTAATATTAAGAGTTTTTTATATTTAACATATTAATGTGTAAATTTCATCTTTCAATGGCCCTTATACTCGTTCCATTGATCCGAATTTTTAACTGCATTGAAATGTTGAAATTGATTGTGAGTCATACGTGGTGATTTACCTTCTCGCATAAGACAACGGAGGCTGCATGAAATCTAGCAATTCCGCGAAATGCCAGTATGGAATGATCTAAATCAAGACCAGATGAACGATCAGCCATTCGAAAACCAAGAGATGCAAGGTCTTCGATCACTAGAAGCGTTGGATTTTCATTTTGCGCATAGAGAATTTTCGCGCTCAAGCGGTGTTTTGACTCCAACAACTTATTCATTTTATTCAAAGTATCGGACATCATTGATATCTCGGTGTGAAAGAGACCTTCTTGTGTGACCTGTGACAAATTTATTTAAGATAAATAGTAGAACCTTTAATCTAACGGGCATGCAATTATTTGTAATATAAAGGCCTACGTAAAAAACTATATACTATGTATAAAATTTATATAGTATAAAATTTCGAGATTTGTTTTGAAACAAATAAAGAATGTCTTCCTTAAATACAAAGTAGTGTAATTTTACAAGATTTGCAATATAGATTCGATTTTGAACACAATGATTATATGCAGACAATAACAAATTTCAATTATATTTTTGAACAGTCCATTACACTTTAAACCAACTTGATTTTCTCGCATAATATCAGAGAGAAGTTATTTCTAAATTTTTCAATTTATTTATATCGCAAGTAAATACAAAAGTAAATACAAAAACGATTCCGAAACGAGCGGTATTTTGAGGTATTTAATTACAATTGCAAGCAAGCTTGTATTTCATATTTTCCATTTTGCGTAGCATTCATTTATACATTAATGATTAAAACCGCTTGACGTCCATCTGCTAATTTGCGAGACATTGCGTGCGTTGAACGTATCACTTTATGTAATCGTATTTCTTTCGTGTTTCTTTCGTGTTATTCTTCTATCGCAAGATAATATAAAATACATGTCGCATGTGATTAACATGATCGTTGTACCAACGGTTTAACTATTATCGTATTTTGATAATTAATGCAAGCACGTAATTAATTAACAATGTTTTTGTAAATTTGTATAGATGTCATAAGAAAATGAGAAGCAGTAGAGAAATTAGAGAAAAGAAAGAAGCCTACAAGACACCGAGCAGAACAATCTCAAGGCAAATAATTAATTATTTACATGCATCATTTAGAGAATTAATTCTCTTTTTATTTTAATGATCTAAATCAGAATGTGAGAAAGACACTCATATTTATGGATTTTTATAAAAGTCTATATTTAAGAAAATTATGCCATGTTCCTCGAAAATTACATAATTATTTTAATAAATGTTAATTAAAAAAAAAACGAAAAAAATTCTGAACGGATAGTATTCTTTCAAATATCAAATACTATCAGTGGATGTCATATAATTTTTTATTTTAATTTTAGAAAATATATAGGTAATAAATCTATGAATTATATTTAGATTTAAAATTTCTTTATAAATCTGTTCTCTCTCTCTCTCTCTCTCTCCCTCTCTCTCTCTCTCTCTCTCTCTCTCTCTATCAATTATCCTCTCTCTTTTGATATTAGAAATATTATATATATTAAAGCAACTCCTCCTCCTCTATTAAAAACATTGTACACATTAAATTAACTTACGATCTTCTGTCGAACACCGTCTGCAGGAGAGAGTTTGACAATAATGGATTTTTTTTCTTTAATCTTAGAATCACGTGAATATTCGGCAGTAATTCTAATTATGTCGCTAGTGTAGTTGTCACCCTTATTTGTAGCCAATTTCGAAACTATATTCATCACTTTAATCGAATCGTCATTTTCCGACTTTTGCAGGATCTTCTCCACAAAGCCTAGATCTAACCATGATGTTTCTAGCGTCATTTCTGAAAGTAGAATTGGAATTAGAGATATATTCAAAAAGTCATGTCCTTTTCACTGTATTACAGAACACAAAAACAATTTAACTTAAATAATTAAGTTCCAATATGTAAAAACATTCAATTAATGTATTAGAGACTGAGAGCTGAGAATATCGGATATAAGTTGTTAAATTTTATATTTATAAACCGCAAAGAAATTTTTCAGTAGTCACTTGCTTAAAGAACACAGAAATTATTTTTATAATTTAATAGCATAATTAACTTTGTTTTTAATAGAAAATATAAGATGATGAAAATATAAGATGAAATATAAGATATCTGTAATAACCAACTTTAAGTGCCGGATTAGTTGTTACACTTGTTACAGTTATTGGAATCAGTTATCATGCTGATCTCGTAATAAATCGGTAGTCAGTAGTCCTAAGTCTTATTGATGAAACTGACTAACTTCACTGATTAAGATAATGCATTCGATTGGACGCACTCAGTACGCACTGGTGCACATTAAAATTGTCATACACAAAATAACGTAAAAATATGTTTATGTATAAACATAGAAAGTGATTAAATACTCAATACATTTTGTTTGTACTATTAGGTAAAATATGTATTTTATAATTCGAAATATATGCATTTTACTTTTATACTCAAACGAAATCAGTGTACAAAAGCTTTAATTTATACTAATGCATTAGTTCTTGCAATCGAATTCGCCATTAGACTTCCGACAGACAGATTGTAGAGTCAACATTACAAATCTAGATTTCAAAATATAACGCATATAATTAAAGAAAATAATAAAATTTAAAAAATATGCATAATATAATTTTATTAATATATTTCAGATATTATGTGGATAATATGAGATATATAAACATGCATAGATACATATTAGTTATATAATGTTATTTGATTATTTATAATAAAAGAAAATATTTATATATTTGAATTGTACTTAAGCTTAAATAAAAAATATATTTGAAGAAATGAATATATATGTATATTTATGTCTTCAAATATGTTAAATTATTACTCATGTAAATTATTACTCATCAAGTAAATTTTCTAAAGAAATAATTGAATTTATGTGATAATATGTGATATAGGATGCGTTTGAGAGAGACACTATTCACGTTTTAGACGCAAATGCTATCAACACTGTTCATGGAGTCATAGCGCGTTAGAAAACTCCATGAACGATTCTAGCGTAACGTTGATAGCATTTAACCAGAGAGATTTAATATTCGACGAGATTAATGTAGGGAGTATTTTTAATCACCGATTTTTTCTTTGTAAGTTAAATTTTTAGAATTTTATAAAGTATATGTAACGTAAATTTTTCATTTTTTCATAGTGAATAACAGAACAATCTCAATTGCAATTTCTATGATGGCTTGTCGCTAGGTCAGAATGAACAACGTAAGCTAGATCAAAAAATTAATAGTTACAAAAAATTAATAGTTAAATTAATCAAATAAAAGAAAGAATCCTTGAGCATCCGTCGTCAATTTGAGAAGAGTCTATATCTAAGGATCTTAAGCATCTGCAGCGAAATACCCTGCCGCACTATATCGTAATAGTAACTTTTTTCCATACACGGGAATTAAAAATCATCAGTAACAAGATATCTCTGACTTTCACATTTGTAATGAAAATACACAAGTTGAACTCTGTAGAAACTTTGAAAAGTTAAAGATGATACACAAGCAAGAATTACGTTCACTCCAGCCTAATGGCAAGCCATCAATTGCAGAGATTGAAATTGAGATTTGCCATTCACTATAATAAAATTTGAAATTCACACGTTGCGTACGTACGTTTATTCTACGAAATTCTAAAGAGAGAAAAATTTGGTACCTCGAGAACAGAATCCCCTCAAACATTAATCTAATTCTTGACGAATGTTAAACGTTAGCAAAGCTACGCTAGTCGTTCACGGATCTGTAAACGCTAGCGCTTCCAATACACTATCTCGAACGCGTTGATAGAGCGCAGTTGTGAAATAACACCCATTAATGACCTCATGATCGTATTATATTTAGCGTTATCTACAGCTTTGAAAAGTTTGTAGCGCTAATAGCGCGAATAGCGTCTCCCTGAATGCATAGTAAACTGAGTAATAATTACTATATTTAATGTTTTTGCAATTTTAAGTGTATATACGAATATCATCATATCCCGTGTATCAATTATCCTTTATTTATTATTTCGTGAAAGTAAAAAAAAGTTTTATTGCTGCAGTTTAATGCAGAAATAAAAACAAAAAACAGACTTAAAGTATTGATAAAAAGCATTAAAAGTACTAACCTGACGTTTTATTCGTTTTCGTCCTCAGTTAATTTCTCTTAAATTATTTTATTGTTCTGTTTCGTAAGACAGTTTATTTTAAAATGATATACACAAGATTAAATTTATAGATTTTATATCCATATTGTTAAATGTATTCATCACATGCTTAATATCTATATTGGAAATCTTTAATAGCTTAGATTATTCTTGACTAGATCAACATTCAACTCATGCGCATTGGTTCTTCAATCAAGCAATAAGCGCTAAATCTACATTTAGATTAGATCTAATCTATATTAGATATGATAACCAATAACAGCAATGATAAGACAATAACATATACGATGTGCAAAAAAATAATTAAGTACATCACTGAGTTGTAAAAAAATCGCACTGTAAACAATATTACGATATATATGTGCAAGTCATCATTATCTTTAGTCCTTATCTCCACCAAAAGATAAATTGTGATAAAATTCCAAAATGCCAGTATTAATTGATGAAAAATTTCGCAATTGCGCTAAAATGATTTACTATAATGCAACAGTTTTATCAGAATAAAATTGTTAATGATATTTGAAAAAAATTAAACTATTATAATATATTATAAATATTATAAATAATATTTGTGAAAAACTAAATTAATTCAATTTGAGGTGTAAATATTTTAATAATTTATATTTATCTTCGTTCTGATGTGTAACAAACAAAGTTTTTCATAATTACGATGATCGATATTGTTGCACAAAATCATAAGATTTTAATTCAATATATTCTCGAAATAGTTAACGTTTAATAGTTCTTAGGCGCATCGAATTTTATAATCATTTTACAATTACATATTATTAGTGGCATTTATTTTTCGATTTATCATGGAATATACATTCTACATGATATTTTTACAGAATTGAGAATAAAAAGTCAGTACAAAAAAGATACGTGAGAGAAAAGACGTGTATGTTGTAAAAATATTTATTTCACGTATTTGCATAAAAAATAAAAATAATAAAAATTTATGAAAAAATACCGCGTAAGAGAAAGTTATTTATTGTGTATAAAAAATACTATTACATAAAAAAATTGGAGGGAATGAACATAAAATATAATTATTTATATTTTCCAAAAAAAATCTCAGAAACAAGAATAAACATTTATAAAGTTTAGATGAATTTTCTTTTTTTTAAATATTAATTTATCGAACTGAAAACAGTTTGAATAAATGAGAGAATGAGCTATTATTTATATATAGATAAAAAGTATTATTCTAAATTGTTTCGTCAGTACCTGATGCTTTTCCATTTTTTCTCAGGATTGGATTATCAGCCTCTTGTAAAAAACATCGCAGATAATAAATAAAATTGCGCGCGCATTAATTATTAATAAAAATCTTTCTTACAATACTACAATACTTCTTGAATAAAATCCATGACAGGATTTCCAATTTGGTTGGTGGAATCACTACTTTAGCGAGCATTTAATTCAATTCTTATATTTAAGATCATATTTAAAAGATCATATTAAGTACAATTTTAAGATGTCATAAATCAATCACAGGAACTAAACTTTTTAAAACATTTCTTAAGATAATTTTCTTAGAGTAAGAACTATAAATACTTTAAAATCGACAAATATAAATGTCGACGGTACAAATCGAGGCACTTAATAATGCCTCATTGTGAATCATACATTTTGTCAAAACATCGAAGATATAATCTCACCAGCTCGAATTAGTTTTTCATTAAATGTCGATTCGTAAAAAGTTTATTAATCCGATAATTTCAATGGCACTCTCGAGATAGATGTGCGACATGAAGAATCGATTGTGTTTCGCTCATTTAAATTGATGATAGGATACATCAGCTATCCTCCGTCGTTAGATTTTTACATAAGGATTATGATATTTCTCAAATATCTAAAAATTTAATTATATACTAATATGATTTAGATACAGGGTTGATAAAAATCGTGTTTAAAAAAACAAAACATTCAGTTTTTTTTATTTAAAATATGTTTTTAATGTTTTAAATAGCTTTAGAAAAAACTCATGTTTAAAACAAAAAAAACACCTTTTAAACATATATAACATTTATTGTATTAACATATATTTACTTTATTATAACGCATTTTTATTTTCAAGTATTTTGAAACATTTCTGAGGTATATTTTCATTACCTATTTAATTACCTATTTTCTCATTTTTTCTTAAATTTAAGTGTATTATCACATAAATATATAAGTATATTTGAACGTGTTGTTTGCTATTTAACATTTTATTTGATTGTATATATATTAAGTTATACAAATTTAAACCACAGACATTTTGCTGTGGTCCTTTATGCATATTGATTACTCACGGTTTCTTTTTTGAAATTTTTATTTCAAAATAATTATTCCTTAAACTAATTATAGTTCTAATATTAATCTACGTTATAATTTACGTTACTATAGATTTTTATAGGCTACCGAGCCTAAAGCTGTTTATATACAGGGTGTTTGGAAAATAATGATAAATCTTTCGCAAAGAGGCAGTATGGACTTAAATTGACAAAAAAAGCTCTATCATTTTGCAATTTTTATAATAGTTAACAAGATATTAATTGTTAAAAATTGACGAAAATTGGTCTTCAATAATTTTTACTCAAATATCAACTTTACAAAAGAATTGCAAAAATCAAAACTTGTTTATTTTTTTTTCATAGAACTCTATGAATTTTTTCAGAATTTTTAAATCAATTTTTTAATGTATTTTTTCATTTTTACCAATATAAGAAAATACGGTATTAAAAAATTCTTAAAAAATTATTAAAAAATTTTTAGAGTTCAAAAGAAAATTAACAACTGTTGTCTCTTGTAATTTTTTTATAAAGTTAATAGTATTTGAGTAAAAAATTATTAAGGACTAATTTTTGGTAATTTTTAGCAATTAATATCTTGTTAATTATTACGAAAATTGCAAAATGATAGAGACTTTCTTTTCAGTTTAATCCATTCTGCCCCTATGCAAAAGGTTTATCATTATTTTTCAAATATACATAAAGTTGTATGTATACATGTGTATGTATATACATTTGTATACATGCATATATTCTGCAATACAGGTATATATGCATATATTCTACTTTTTTGTTAATTTTATAATCAAACTAATGTTTTCTAAACAAAATTAACTTTTTAAGACTATTTTTATAGAAGGCCACATTATCATATTTTTCTTCGATTCGTCATTATGCATTGTTTCCACATTTTTATTAATTTTTTATTATAGTGTTCTAAGTAATAAATATTTTGTAATTTTGAATCCAGAATTGATTCAACAATACTTTAATGAATGTAATTGTCAAGTTTTAAACTTAAATATTCATTATTAACCAAGTAAACCAAATTATTGTGTAAAATGCAGAGAATGGAAAGTTACTTTTTCGAAAAAGTAACAAGTTACCATTATTGGTTACCGATTTTTAAAAGTAACTAGTTACAGTTGCTTGAGAAAGTAATTTCGTTACTTTTTCGTTATTTTTTTTTAAATCGATGACCGCCAATCATAACGGAGCTTAGAGGCTTCTCTAGCGTTATGCACTGTAAAAAATTGTTGTGTAAAATTACAACTATTATATTGGATAATTTTAAGGTCCATTGTAATAGATGTAAACGTCCACACGTTTATAAATTTCCAAATAAAAATAATTTCTTGATATGTAACTAAGCAGATTGTGGAAGTACAATTACAATATGTATGTATAGTTACAAGAACGATAATATAACAATACATTTCGTACTATATATTATTATACATTTAACAACAATATGAGAAAGATTATAGAAATGTTTCTGTTATAATACATAATATTACTAAAATTTGGATAATTATCGAAAATATTCAAAATTCATATCCTGCTATTTACATAATTTTCAATATAAAATAAAATACATTTACACAATAAAAGCAAATTTATAATTTTTAAAAGCATTTATTTATAAAAGCAAATTTATAATTTTTGTGGAATTACATAATTTCTACAAAATTGCAGGATTTTTTATATTTACAAAGGACTAACCACGAAAAAAATTTTGTACAAAATGCATTTTGGAAGTTTGCTCCTCGTATGTTGAATTAAGCGGAATTTACAAAGCGGTATAACAAAACAAAATATATCTACGTATATACCGTTATCTCTGATATTATGTTGATAAAATATTTTAAAAAATCACGATTTATCTTGAAACTTTAACGAGAGGTTTCAAAGGTGAAATCATCTTAAAAAAAATATTTATATATATTTTTTTTATTTTTTCGGATCAAAAATATCATCATATACAATTTCACATTTATCAGTTAAAAAAAAAATCCTTTTTCAAAACGTTAATATTCTTCGTCTACTGTTATTAATTTTAATGTATTTTTATATTTACATCTAATATCCTTTCTTAGACTTCTGTATTTTTTTTCTATTTTAATGTTCTATCACTAAAGTATACATTAAAGATCCAGCAAACCCCACTCGTCATACAGTGGAAGTTTTTTTATCAATATTTCTTTCAAACTCTCACTCTTTAAACCTGGATTTATAAAAGTACCCGTGCTCATGATATCATCAAAATCTTTTGCCTCAGACTTACAGCACGGTACCAAAAGCGGTAAAATGATGAAAGAAACCACCATTCCATAGCTAACTCTTCGTTTTATGGAAGCCTTCAGTTCTTTCATAGTGGGCGGCTGCGTCTTGCAATTCAATTGTTTCATAGTCGTTGATAAGGTATGAAGATATTCGTTTAATAAAATATCTGTCTTATGTTCAGTAATATCGAAGAAAATACTTGAATTGAGTAAATAAATAAGATCGAGTGCCGCTGATGCATAGATACACATTTGAAAGTCTACCTGCAATATTAAATGAATACTTTCGATCAATTTTTTAAGTCAATTGTTTGGAGATAAAATCTTCAATCCACACACTCACACACACGCACACACACGCGCGCACGCGCGTGCGCACGTACAATAAGAAAATGATGAAAGAGGAAGGGGGAAGGGGGGAGATATCATATTTAAGAAGTCGCAGCGACAATGCTGATGGCTTATATGGATAACATCGACAGATGAATATGTTTACACCATTAAACTGAATGCATTTATTCAAAACACATTCCATTTTCAAGTTTCTCATACCATCACCATCTATTTGTTTTAATTGCTGTTGCTAAAATTGCAGATAATTAAATTGTGCTAACATGTATCGTAACAGTGTCTTTCGAAACAATATCGGTTCCTTTAATTTATTGTTATGCAAATTTATATCATTGCATTTAACTATAAAAATGACAACAAAAATTCAAAAACATAATAGACAATTGAAGTGAATTAACAATGAGCTATATTAATTTATGTTTATAATAAATTTTAGATTTGTCTCAATATAAAAGATATATTTTATAAGTAAATTCTGTTTCAACAACACCACAAATAACATTTATATTGCATAAGGTGAGCACCTTTTAGATATCTTATGTCTTATGTATTTTATATATTTTATGCAATATACACGTTATTTAGGACTTGTCTTATCACATGTAAATACATACTAAAGTTTCATGAATGGTGTTATTTAACATTTTATAAAACATTTTTACTTAAGTTTACTTAAGTTTACCCAATATAAAGTCTAGATTATAATAAAGTATTGAGCACATATTTGGAGGACGTATATGATTTTTTATGATGTAATAGTACTTACAAAAATCTGATCAGTAGGTTTGCCATTATTGTCATATTTGAATAACATATTATTCATGTGACAATCACCATGGTTAATAACATTAAATTCGTCTTCACAGAGCATATGTGCATCTATTCCTATTTGATATATGTGATCGGAAAGTTTAGAAACTTTTTTCGAGTATCTAGCAATAAAAACCAACCAAATGTAAAATTATATTTAAAAAATTTGTGTAAAGGCAATATAAATATTTGCATTAAACAATGGAATTTGTATTTATATTTGCAATTTTCTTCCAACATGATTTTTCTCTTCATATTAAATACTTATCTAATGCCATGTATCATAGAATATCGTAAACATTAGTTAAAAAGTAAAGTAATAAATATTATCATAAATACAAATCTTACTTATTCGCTTCTGGCCAGTTTGCAATCTCATCTGCTAAAGCTTTGGTACCCATAATGAAGAGAGATTTCATTTCTAGCGAGTGATTACAAAATATTCCTTTTGAATACATCTCTTTTTGCTTCGGGTTCTGAATATTAGAATATTGTTATTAAAGTAGTTTTAATGTATTTATTCATTTAATTAATAAAGTTATATAATAAAGTTTGTAGTGGGAACAGGAAATTACTACTATATAGTAATCAATAAGCTACACATAAGAAATCTACAGAGCAATATACATTTTCTTCACGAATTTAAGGCATATCTTCTTTGGAGAAAGTAACAAAAAACCTAAGGCCAGGTTCACACCTTGGTGGAAAAGCAGAAAGTGAAAAAGTGGAAGCTAATCGGAACTCGCAGTAGTAGTAGGAGGCGATACATTTCGCTTGCCTGTTTCTGTCTTTCCGCGAATTCTGATTGGCTTTCGCTTTTCCGCTTTCCATTAAGGTGTGAACCCGGTCTAATACGCATGTCGAAAAAATTTTACAAGGGACGTGTTTAAAAATTTTTAAGCAATTTTTATAAGATCTGCTGAGGTGAGCGTGTGCAAATTGTACACTGCGCAAAAGAATATTTATAATAGAGTAAAACGCCAAATTAAGTTTTAAAAAATTTTTTTTCTTAGCACTGTTTATGGATGTTTGTTTCTGTTAAATTTAATTTGTTTCAAAATGAATACTGTATAATAATTAAAAATTTTCGTATTACAAAATTCTTATTCGGATTGGATGGTTGGCCGGAAAAATATATTTCATATATAATTATATTTAATATTAAGAATCTTTTATTTGTAATGTTAATACGTAAATTTCATCTTTCATAGCCCTTGCATTTATTCCATTGATCCAACTTTTTAATAATTGCATTGAAACATTGCAACTGATTGTGAGTCATGCGTGATAATTTACCTTTTCGCATAAGACAACGGAGGCTGCATGAAACCTGGCAAGTCTCTGAAATGCCAATAGAGAATGATCTAAATCGAGACCAGATGAACGATTAACCATTCGAAAACCGAGAGATACGAGATCTTCGATTACTAGAAGCGTTGGATTTTCATTTTGCGCATAGAGAATTTTCGCGCTCAAGCGATATTTCGACCCCAACAAATTATTCATTTTATCCAAAGTATCGGACATCATCGACATCTCTGTGTGAAAGAGACCTATTTGTGTGACCTGTAACAAATGTATTTAAGATAAATAAGTAGAATCTTTATCTAACAGCCATGCAATTATTTGTAATATAAAAGCCTACGTAAAGAACTATATATAAAATTTATGTATAAAGTTTAGAGATTTGCTTTGAAACAAATGAAGAATGTCTTCCTTAAATACAAAGTAGTATACGTTTGTTCACTATGTAAAGTTGATTTAAATCACTGATTATACAAAAATACTTGTCCTTAATTTTCCAGTTAAATAGTAGTACTCCAAAATAATAAAATTTGCCAATTCTCTCTCTCTCTCTCTCTCTCTCTCTCTCTCTCTCTCTATTTCTATCATCCTCTCTCTTTTGATATTAAAAACATTATACATATTAAAGCAACTTCTACTCCCCTATTAAAAACATTGTACACATTGAATTAACTTACGATTTTCTGTCGAACACCGTCTACAGGAGAGAGTTTGATAATAATGGATTTTTTCTCTTTAATGTCAGAGGCGCGTGAATATTCGATAATAATCCTAATCATGTCGCTAGTGTAGTTGTCACCTTTGCTTGTAGCTGGTTTCGAAACTATATCGATTACCTGAATCGAATCGTCATTTTCCGACTTTCGCAGAATCTTCTCCACAAAGCATAGATTTAGCCATGTCGATGTTTCTAGTGTCATTTCTTGAAAGTGAAATTGAAATTAGCGATAGTTATCGATAAATCTTTTCACTGTATTATAGAACACAAAAACAGTTTAACTTAAATAATTAATTACAACAATTCAAATATGTAAAAATATTCAATTAAAATGTATTAGGGGCTGAGAGCCAATGCTATATGTAAGTTGCTTAATTCTATATTTATAAACGGCAAGGAAATTTTTCAGTCACATGCTTAAACAACACAGAAGTTATTTTTATAATTTAATAGCATGATTAGTTTTGTTATTTGTTAATGGAAAATACAAGGTGAGGACGCCTGTAATAACTGGCTCTAAAAGCCGAGTTAATTGTTACACTTGTTCCAGTTTGTTCGATAGTGCTCATTCAAATATCACATTGACCAAGGAGGAAGTACAAGACTCGAAATAGAAAATTACTGTATTTAAATTTGGAATAGATATAATAATCATAAGATTAAAATATTTAAAAAAATTAAACATTATGAATACATTCACTCGATATAACGATATGCAAACATTATAATAATGATATTAACTATCACAGGAGAATCAGACAATAATGCGCTATTGTAGGAATTATTCTCACACGGAAATGTTCGTGCGCATGCGGATTACCGATACAATATGAAAGCAGCCAATACGAAACATGGGGTTCCGTTTCTTGCATGCTGATAGAAGCATAGAAGTTCGTTCAGTTTCTCTTCAGGCACTCGCTGCATGCATGATTCAACCCGCAATTGCATAACTCCGCCTCTTTCGGTGCATGACCGCATGAAGTCTCTCCTCTCGAGCTGAGGCAGTTCATGCAGCTTATGCATTCAACATATTTTATCGCGAAACTGAAATCATGGGTGGTTCGGCTGGGGCAAACACGATACTCAAAATCACGTAAGAGTTAAAGATACGTAA
>NW_017259576.1:1575635-1593428 GCF_001594045.1 Atta colombica | reverse complement strand
TATATATATATATATATATATATGGTATAATACTCTGGTATTATCGAAAAATTATGCGTGTATTGATATTATGAAAATTTCGGTTGAATATCAGTATTTAACGCCAAATATTGGTATTTGGATCTTGGTGTTGCGTATACTGCTATAGAATATCGGTTTTTAGTCCCTGATTTATAATACTGAAAAATTAATATATTGATATATTACCGCTATTTTTCGTATCATTTTAAATTCCTGAATATAAAATAGTAGATTATGATAGAGATTAAGTTTACAAGATAGGTAGAGAAAAGTAAAAATAATGGACTTTAACGGATGTTTTGTATGTATAATTGCAAAAAGTTCTTGAAATTTGATTTTGACGAATATGTGCTCTTTTCATATGGTTTGAATAATAAAGATTGTATACAGAATCTTATCATTTACTCGTAACTAAAATGCAGAAATGTATTTTTGAATTTCTATTGCTAATTATTTCTGAAAAAAATGAAAAATTTTTGATAATGACAATATCTCAAATCTAACTTTAAAATCTTTATAAGATCTTTTTAAACTCTTATAACTTCAAGTTGTTTCACAGTGAATCGATTTCGGATTTTATCATAAGTGTCTGAACATATGTAAGAATAATCTGTAAAATTTTTGTTAAATTTCTAATATTTTAGAAAGATATTAAACATCCTATTTGGACATTTTTAATATGTTTTATTTTTTTTTCCTGCAGAATAAGATTGTAAGTGCTGCTCGAAAAATATAAATAAAAATATAAATAAAAATATAAATCTTTTTTTGTCAAAAATGATGTAACAGTAATTATTGAATGCATTTGTAATTCAGTCAATTTTAAATTGTCGTCCATGTTCATTGCAGGAATTCACTGCGAATCCATTCCGTTACTAAAACTGTACGTATTGGAGAAACGGAATATACCCAGTATTCCATGCCATGCACTCACTCGCTTCATGCAAGAAATGGAATGCATCCTGTAACAGCAGCTTACGCATGCGCACAAACATTTCCATGGAAATAATTCCCACGACAGCTGGAGTCAGATCGAATAAGTCTAAGCTTAGTCATAATAGAGATTTAAGTATTGAAAGAGTAAGTATTAGCATTGCTAATTAAATTAAGAATCGAAATAATGCGTGACGAAGTACTAATAAAACGTAATCAAAAGGAAAGAATTTTTTATTGTGAACAATAAATCAAGTATCGGTATTTCACTTACAGGAACTAATTGTTAATTCTTTGAGCATGGGTAGCTTCGATCTGACTCGATATAAAGCACATTCATAGCAGTATAATAAAGGACACTATGAGCATAAATTGAAATATCAATATAACATAATCAAACATGCACAGTAAACGGACAAAAGTATAACCAAGGAATTATTACTAATAATGATGATGTCGATATAGTTAAGTTAATAATGCGCTCAATCATTCAATCATTGTAAGTCGGTGGAATGCGTCCGACGTAATAACATTTACATTTTAATGTAGCAAGATATCGCAAGTATCGGCAGTGTAAAGTCTCTATAGTTTGTTCTAAAATATGTTATTTTAATGACAATTCCTTCGAGTGCATCCTGAATTAAATCGTTTTATACAAATGATATATGTTGCTAGAGATGTGCGAGTTCTTTGATACATATCGATGTCGTCCATGTAAAATTGGATCCTGACAGGTAAAGGTGTTTCCTCATATGCATCGATCCCGTTCTCCCGATCCCATCTTTGCAGATACGCAGTCAGGATTGGTGAAATCCTTTATACGAGTCCCGTGCTCGTATGCTATATTACGTGTAACTTACCCAAGAGAGGAATAAAATAGTTAACGATTACAACATTCATCCAGTATTTCCGTGTGTTGGACTAAAGAGCTCTCATTTTACTTCAAGTATGCAGCAAACAGTTCATACATTCAGCAAAGCCAATGTACGCAATCAAAATTACGTACATTCGACGTATACGCAACAATGGCTGACCCATGCACGCGGACTGGGATTCCTCGGATCGTCAGCCAACAAGTTTTATATTCCTGTGCTAATCGATACAGGCAATTGATCCGAGGATGCACCCTGCCACCTCTGCCGTTATCCAATGCAATTTTCTTTCGAAAGGACATCTTGTTGAACTTACTTTTTTGAACTTATTAACGTACGCTCGTATGCACGTATAGACTTCTCAAACTACAACGTATTAATGGCGAAAAACGTCGCATGCACAGCCACGGAAGAGATGTACAGCAGCAACGCCGCTCTGATTGGCTGTTAGCGTGATTGAAGCGCCAGTCGTCAGCGTCAATCTCTTGTATACGCGTAGATGCACGGGTTAGCACGCTCACGCGCAAATTTTTAAAATAGTACAAACCCTTAACACAGTTACTGGAATCATACTGATCCTGTAATATTATTAAGTCGATAGTCTGTAGTCTTAAATCTTATCGGTGAAGCTGATCAATAGCCAACTTGTATGATTAACGCTGATCAGCTTCATTGATTAAGATTTATAGCGAATTTAATTGGACGCAATCAGTACGCACATTTAAAACCATCATACACGAAATAACGTAAAAATATGTTTATATAAACATATGTTTATATAAACATAGAAATTAATTCCTGAAATATTCAATATATTATGTTGTACTATTAGGTAAAATAAGTATTTTATTATATTATTCGAAATATTTGCATTTCATTTATATATTCAAATTAAATTAGTTTAGAACGCCTTTAATATGCACTAGGGCGTACTAGTTTTTCCGAATTCGCCATTAGACTTCCGACTACAGACTCATTGTAGAGTCATTACAAATCTAGATTTGAGAATATAACGCATATAATTAAAGAAAATACTCAAAAATGTGCAGAACATAAATTTATTAATAATTTTCAGATATTAAGTGTATAATATGTGAATATTGTAGACATGTATAAGTACATATTAATTACAACGTTATTTGAATATTTATAATAATAAGAGACAATATTTACATATTTGAATTGTTGCTTAAGCTTAAGCAAAAAATATATTTGAAGACATGAATACATATATTTATGTCTTCAAATATTAAATTGTAAGTTATTACTCATTAAATAAATTTTTTAAAGAAACAGTTGAAATTATATAATAATATATAATAATAATATATATAATAATATATGATATATAATAATATATGATATAATAAATATAGTAATAAATACTACATTTAATGTTTTTACAATTTTAAGTGTATTATTATACCCCATGTATTAATTATCCTTTATTTAGATATTTCGTGAAAGTAAGAAGAAAGTTCTGCTGCAGTTTAATACAGAAAAAGACGGAGACCTAAAGTATTGATAAAAAGCATTACTTTCAAAAAATTTATCTGACTCTTTTATTAATCTTCGTCTTCAGTTGTTAAGTAATCCTTCTTTTAAATTATTTCACTATTGCGTTTCGTAAGCTAGCTTTAAAATGATGCAGAACTAAATTTACAGACTTTATATCTGCATCGTTATATTCATTCATCACATGCTTGATATCTACATTAAAATCTTAAGAATAACTGAGGTTATTCTTGATTAAATCAAGATTCAACTTATACAGATTATACATATGGGAGGAAAAATATCGTTTGAAATATAATATTCATGGTTCACATGTAAAAATGATCGAGTGTCAAGCAAGCGTTAGTTTATCACAGTGCAACTAAATAATTTCATAATAGGCAGAAAAGATAAGCTTTTTATTATAATTCCTGTAAGATGTGATTACGGCATCAATTGACTTGGCCAGATATTAATAAGAATGAAAACTAATTCTTCGATTTATTTCCAGTTTATTGTCATTGTCGGTAAACAATCATAAAATTCTCAAATGCTTAATTTTTGTACGTCTTCGTCGATATTGCGAAAGACACACGAAAATGAAAAATTAGTTAAATCGTTATTAATTATATATTATATTAATTGTGGAATCGCATAAATTGTGTTATTTACGTATGTTATTTATTAAAGTTTTACTTTATTTCTAATTTGTATGATATAGTTAAAAATGTACAGATATATGTATATAGAGAGGAAGAAAAATTTTCTATTAAACAAAAATAACTATCGTAAATCGTCACGAAACAATTATAAATCCTATTTTTTATTATATTTCAATTCTAAATGATTAAACTGCATGAAACATCTGTAATATATGAATTATAATCTTGATCATTTACGAAATTAGCTAACAACCATAGTTGGTAATTGTATGTACGATTGTGTAATATACGACATTTCGTATTAACTCTTATCACAATTTCGTTCAAAAAAAAAAAATACTGAAGATATTCAGAGTGACCTGCTGAAAACAAGAGTTCAAACTATCTACTTGAATAGCAGCACGCTGACAATAAATAATATGCCAAAAAGAAACAGATACTAAAGCCACGTGTCAATCGTGCTGTTATATAAAAATGTAAAGTTTTGTAAAATATTTATCAAGTATATTTCATTCCTACAGATTAATTACACTTGATTATTATTGTACATTTCTGTTTCATTCTATGAACTGATTGCTATCATTTAAGATATCCTTATTATACGACGATTGTATTGTAAAAAAAAAGGATGGAGGAAAGAGGATTATCATTGACGAGAGAAGCAACACTTGCTTCAGTTCAAATCAAATTCAAAAATTAAAATAAATTTAATATTAAAAATTTGCTATTAATAATTAACTTATTAATCAATAATAATCAATTACAATAATTACAATAATTGTACGTAATGTAGTCTTGCATATAAAAAATCAGAATACGAATTTTATTGATCGTCAGCAAAATTAAACGTTTAGGAATGTTTCTTTTTTAAAATAGATTTGAATAATTTGCAATTTTAGATTCAGCAAAAATTTAAAAAAAGATCTCAAAACTTACGTAACCCATAAGGTCCGGTTATCTTATTATACATTATTATGTAATTTTTTTTAATTTTTCTTGTACACATTCTAATATGTTAATACAACCTAAAATACTTTAATTAATTTACATGTCATTTTTGGTACCATAAAATAATATTATATACATCTTTTTTTTACGAAATATATATATATATATATATATATATAGGTACACACACACACGCACGCACGCACGCACGCACGCACGCAATTTTACCGTCATTTTTTTTTTAACATATGAGGAACAACTTTTCAAAATGCGTTGTTCAAAACTTATAATATATTTTCAGAAAACGAGAAGAAAGCCAGAAGAAGAAAATTACGTGTTTTAAGATAATTTATCAATTGATAAGATATGAAGTGTTCAACAAAATTGTTAAACAGTTGCTAAAAATATTAAACAAATATTGTTTATCCTTAATTCAAGAACATAATGCATTTCGAATGTCAAGATCTTTTGTAACACATAAATTGATGGTGTAGAAATCTTTCAAAACATCGTACAGTAGTTTAAAATTTAAATTTCTGAATTTAAATACTGAACACTATGCTATCTTTAACTCAATAAATAAAATTTTGGACAAAATGAATTTGGAAGTCAGCTCCTCATATGTTGACTCAAACAGTATTAACATACAATTAAAATAACAAAACAAAATGTATGTATGTATATACCTCATTATCTCTGATATGATAATATTTAAAAAAATCATGAATTATTTTAAAACTTTAATGAGTTAAAAATGAAACTATATCATAAAAGAATATTTTTTTAATTTTTCGAATCAAAAATATCATTATATACAATTTCACGTTTATTATAGTTATTAATTAAAAAAAAAACCTTTTTTAAAACGTTAACATTCTTCGTCTATTGCTATTAATTTTAATGTTCGTTATATTTACATCTAATTATTATTTCCTAAACTTCTATTTTTTTTCAACTTTAATATTCTATCACTGTGAAGTATACATTAGAGATCCAGCAAACCCCATTCGTCGTATAGTGGCAGTCTTTTTATCAATATTTCTTTAAAAATCTCACTCTTTAAACCTGGATTCATATAAGTACTACTGCACAGTACTTCATCCAAATTTTTTGCCTCAGACTTGCAGCATAGCAAGAAGGGTAAAATGGTAAAAGAAGCCATCATTCCATAGCTAGCTTTTCGTTTTATGGAAGCTTTCAGTTCTTTCATAGTAGGTGGCTGCGTCTTGCAATTCAATTGTTTCATAGTCGTTGATAAGGTGTGAAGATATTCGTTTAATAAAATATCTGTCTTGTGTTCAGTAACATCGAAGGAAATACTTGAATTGAGTAAATAAATAAAATCGAGTGCCGCCGATGCATAGATACACATTTGAAAGTCTACCTGCAATATTAAATGAATATTTTCGATCAATTTTTTAAATCAATTGTATTGGAGATAAAATTTTCAACGCACACACTCACATACACACACGCGCGCGCGCGCGCGCGCGCGTGCGCACGCGCACGCACGCACGATAAGAAAATGATGAAGGAGGAAGGGGGAAGGGGGGAGATATCATATTTAAGAAGTCGCAGCGACAATGCTGATGGCTTATATGGATAACATCGACAGATGAATATGTTTACACCATTAAACTGAATGCATTTATTCAAAACACATTCCATTTTCAAGTTTCTCATACCATCACCATCTATTTGTTTTAATTGCTGTTGCTAAAATTGCAGATAATTAAATTGCTAATATATATCTTTCGAAACGGTATCGGTTCCTTTAATTTATTATTATGCAAATTTATATCGTTATATTTAACTATGAAAATTACAACAAAAATTCAGAAATGTAGATAATTGAAGTAATTGACAATGAGCTATGTTAATTTATGTTTATAATAAATTTTAGATTTGATTCTCAATATAAAAGATATATTTTATAAGTAAATTTGCTTTTTAACAACACCCCAAATAACATTTATATTGCATAAGGTGAGCACCTTTTAAATATTATCTTATGTCTAAAAAGTATTTTATGCAATATGCACGTTATTTGGGACTTGTCTTATTACATGTAAATACATACTAAAGTTTCATGAATGGTTTTATTTAACATTTTATAAAACATTTTTACTTAAGTTTAGTCCCAATATAAAGTCTTGATTATAATAAAGTATTGAGCACATATTTGGAGGACGTATATGATTTTTTATGATGTAATAGTACTTACAAAAATCTGATCAGTAGGTTTGCCATTATTGTCATATTTGAATAACATATTATTCATGTGACAATCACCATGGTTAATAACATTAAATTCGTCTTCACAGAGCATATGTGCATCTATTCCTATTTGATACATGTGATCGGAAAGTTTAGAAACTTTTTCCGAGTATCTAGCAATGAAAACCAACCAAATGTAAAATTATATTTAAAAAACTTATGTGAAGATAATATAAATATTTGCACTAAACAATGGAATTTATATTTGCAATTTTTTTCTAATGATCTTTCTGTTCATATTAAATACTTATCTAATGCATGCATCATAGAATATCGTAAACATTAATTAAAAAGTAATAAATATTGTCATAAATACAAATCTTACTTTTTCGCTTCAGGCCAGTTTGCAATCTCATCTGCTAAAGCTTTGGAACCCATATTGAAGAAAGATTTCATTTCTGACGAGTGCTGATTATAAAACATTCCTTTTGAATACATCTCTTTTTGCTTAGGATTCTGAGTATTAGAATATTGTTATTAAAGTATGTTTTAATGTATTTATGTTTTAATGTATTCCATTTGATTATAAAATTAAATAATTAAGTTTGTAGTGAGAAGGAAATTCAGATTGCTGTATAGATCAATAAGCTACACAAGAAATCTACACAGTAATACACATTTTCTTTAACAAATTTGAGGCATATTTTTTTAGAGATAGTAACAAGAGCCTAATACGCATGTCGAAAAAATTTTATAATACAAGGAATATATTTACAAATCTTTAAGCAAATTTTTATTAGCAAATTTTTATCTGTTGAGATGATCATGTGCAAGTTATACACTTCGCAAAATTGTATTTATAAAAGAGTACGCCAAATTAAGTTTCAAAAGTTTTTTTCTAGCATCATTTATGGCTATTCGTTTCTGTTAAATTTAATCTGATTCGAAATAAATACTAATTAAAATACTGTATACCAATTAAAAATATTTGTATTACAAAATTTGAAATTCTTATTTGGATTGGATGGTTGACCGGGAAAATATATCTCATATGTAATTATATAAGTATATTTAATATTAAGAATTTTTTATGTTTAATATTAATGTGTCAATTTCATCTTTCAATGGCCCTTGTACTCATTCCATTGATCCGAATTCTTAATAATTGCAATGGAAATGTTCCAATTAATTGTGAATCACGCGTGGTGATTTACCTTCTCACATACGACAACGGAGGCTGCATGAAACCTGGCAAGTCCGCGATATGCCATTAGAGAATGATCTAAGTCGAGACCAGATGAACGATCAGCCATTTGAAAACCGAGAGATGCGAGATCTTCGATCATTAGAAGCGTTGGATTTTCATTTTGCGCATAAAGAATTTTCGCACTCAAACGGTGCTTTGGCTCCAACAACTTATTCATTTTATCCAAAGTATCGGACATCATCGACATCTCTGTGTGAAAGAGATCTGCTTGTGTAACCTGTGACAAATTTATTTAAGGTAAATAAGTAGAACCTTTAATCTAACAGTCAATTATTTGTTACAGTGAAATTATTTGTAATACAAAGACCTATATAAAGAACTATATATAAAATTTATGTAGTACTCGTATAAAGTTTCGAAATTTGTTTTGAAACAAATAAAGAATGTCTTCCTTAAATACAAAGTAGTGTATTTTCGCTTATATAAAGTTGATTTAAATCACTGATTATCCAAACATAATTGTTCTAATCTTCCTGTTGAACAGAAATATTCCAAAATAATAAAATTTGCCAATTCTCTCTCTCTCTCTCTCTCTCTCTCTCTCTCTCTCTCTCTCTCTCTCTCTCTCTCTCTCTATCTATCTATCTCTATCTCTATCTCTATCATCCCCTCTCTTTTAATATTAAAAACATTATACATATCAAAGCAACTTCTAGTCCCCCATTATACATATTAAAGCAATTTCTACTCCCCCATTAAAAACATTGTACATATTAAATTAACTTACGATCTTCTGTCGGACACCGTGTACAGGAGAGAGTTTGATAATGATGGATTTTTTCTCTTTAATCTTAGAGTTACGTGAATATTCGGCAGTAATTCTAATCATGTCGCTAGTGTAGTTGTCACCCTTGCTTGTAGCCGGTTTCGAAACTATATGGGTAACTTGAATCGAATCGTCGTTTTCCGATTTTCGCAGGATTTTCTCCATAAAGCATAGATCTAGCCATGATGTTTCTACCATTTCTGAAAGTAGAATTGGAATTAGAGATACTTATCGAAAAATAATGTCCTTTTCATTACGTTATAGAACACAAAAACCATTTAACTTATACAATTAATTACAACATTTCCAATATGCAAAAACATTCAATTAAAATGTATTAGGGAGAGCCAATGTTGGATGTAAGTTGCTAAATTCTATATTTATAAACCGCAAGAAAATTTTTCAGTAGTCATATTCTTAAACGACAGTAACAACACAGAAATTATTTTTATAATTTAATAGCATGATTATCTTTGTTAAAAATTAACACAATGTCATGACTTATTTCGAGCTATAATTAAATTAACTTTGAATTAATATAATTAACAAACGTTTCAATTTACAAAGCTTTCCTCAGTGCTACAATGCAGAATACAATCTTAAATTAACGTACAAAAAATAACGGATACAATGAAAATTTAAAAACTATCAATGGTGAAGTGTCAAAATATAAAAAGAATATTAAAAAATTCGAACGTCAATAAGTATTTTGCCAGATGACAATAAGATAAGAACTTTAGATACTTTAGTCAACAGTAGATTAATTATGTTTATCGATAAAGATAGATTTATCAATTCCTCGGTTGAAATCGAGAATCCAATTTGTTACAGACTTGTATCAAACCATTTGAGAATTCTTTAATTAGGAGTATTTTATGATATTCTGTAAAACAAATAGATTTATTAAGATAATATATTATTAGTGTGAATAGAGATACAGAAATCAAATAATAACTTACGGTAATTTATATAAAATTCTGTAATCTAAGCTCTCAATCAAAATTTTTCAATTCGGTTACATTAAAGTTACTGATTGTTGCTCGTTTGAAAATTAACTGATGTGAAGGTCAAATAAAAATAAGTCGAATTAAACATTAAAATCGAATGTAAAGTCTATTCAAAACTGTGATCATTTATATTCTCGTATATCATCAAGTATGTTAAAATAAGAATTACCCAATAACTAAATATCTTTCATTAAATTTAAACCGTTTTTTTTGTTTTTTAATATGTGTTTCAGAAATATTTCTTTTATGATAATTCTTTTTAAAATCAAATATTAACTTTTTCCCAATCAAAGTCATGATTAATTTCCATGATATGTTTCGAGATTACTATTTGGACTGGTTTAATTTTATATTAATGTGATGTTCTTTAATTCTTGTTTGCAATTGTCTCTTCGTTTGGCCAACATACGATGCATCGCAGTTATTATAGTTTACTTTATATATGACATTATTATTTTTATCATATTGATTTTTGTCTTTATGAACTTTGATAAGTTTTTATATTTGATTAAAGTCGCCTATTATGGGATTCTCAATATGAGATAGTGGAATTTCTGCTAAACTAATAAGCATGTGGTTGATTTTATTATGAATTTATTATGAACTTATTATGAACTTATTACTCATTTCTTTTCTACTAAACTTCTTATTAAATTCACAGAATGAAACATATTTAGTAGGAAAACTCATTATTAAACCATGCATGTTGTGAAAAAAGATTCTTGAAATTGGATATTGTCAAATTTTATTGAGGTTAGTCTTCAAACCTTGTTTTATTATAATAAATAAATATTTGATAATAAAGTCTGCATGCAGTGATACATTGAGGTCGTATTAATAGGAAAACATGTGATAATGAATTTGTTTAATTATAAAGATTAGCTTCAATGATCATGAAACGAGGCATGAAAGTCGTAATATGAGATACTCAGGGTGTTTCCTAGCTAACATGAGAGCATCTAAACAATTTAATATCTCAAACCATACTATTGAATGAAATGTTAAAAATGACGATTCTATTGTTAAGATTACTCACACACACATACACATATAATGACACACATCAAAGATTATATAATTATATGTAACATTTAAATTCTTTCCTATTTGTATATAATATAATAAAAGGCTGTATAAAAAGCTTATCTTTATTTTTTCCTTAGTTTTCTATTATGAGGTACCATCTCATAATAGAAAACTCTTATATCTCATATTAAGAACCCTTTTTTTGAATAAATAAAATCGGCACTTTCGATAAAAAAATTTCACATACAATAAAGTAGTTATGTACTAAAGTACTAAAGTAGCTATCGGTCGCTAACTTTTGGTGATAAATCTTGAATATATTTCCCATAAAATTAACACGAAAATAGGAAAGGTTGCAAATTAAATAAATTACAAGTCTTTAAAAAAAGATATCTCGTATTAGGCGACTTTACCTTAATTTATTAAGCTTGTTTATAGTCATGTTTTTGGATTTATTAATAGATTTAATTTTTTTTTAGATTTAATTTTAGTAATTTTATTAGAAATAGATCTTATATATGAGAATACCATTATTTCTCTCAAGACTCCACAAGTCAGTGTCAACGTTATCTGAGTTGGTGTTATTAATCGTAAATTTTTTATAAACCAAACTTTGGATCCTTTTGTTAATATAATAAAAAATCATTCCTAAAAAAGGATAATCGTTAACTTTCAAATTCTCTATTATAAATTCTATGTTCTTATTATAGAATGTAGAATTTGACAATAAGATCGCTTTATCAATTAAGCTATGATCTTTTTATTATGACATGCGGGATGATGATTCGAATAGAAGAAGATAAATACCTCCGAGAACATCTTTTTATGGTACCAATCTAAAATAATAATATTATCTTTATTGATGACCGTAAATTCAAAAAATTCAGACAATGGTCTTCCTCATATTCAATAATGAATTTAAGTCTATCATGTTGTTCAAATGTCTATCATGTTGTTTAAATGAATTTAAAATTTGAATGACTTTATCTTTAGATACAATCATAAAGATCATAAAGATATCATCAATATAAAGTATGCAGAAACCTGAAAAGAATTTAACATTCTCTCTTCCAAATCCTCCAATGACAATGTCAGAAATGATAGACAAAAGGGGAGAACTCATAGATATGCCAAAAGTTTGTTTGTAAATAATCCCATTAAAAATAGAATATGTCGATGTTAAATTCGACCGCATTAATGAATTCATTCTTTGATATGATTGTGATATCTTTAATGGAGTCTCACTTTCCTATCAATCCAGCGCAACATCCAATGGAATATTAATGAACAGAAAAATAATATCTAATGAAATCATTATACTAACGAATATAAAACTGTGTTGATTGAAAAAAACAATAATTCTAAAGGAAACACCTTTCTTGTGTATTTTTGGTAAAGCATGCCTTCAGCAGGATGGAATCACTTAATCGAAGACAATTCCTTATCCGAAATGAATTTCTGATGCCATTTTTTTAATATATTATTAAAATTTCTTTCAATCACTATTGCCGATTTTTTTTAACTACCAAATATGTATCTTTAAATAGTTCAATAATCTTATTACAAAAGATCATATCCATGGCTACGGTTACGTTGCCTTTGTTCGCTTGTGTGAAAAGTATGTCTCTGTTATTATTACATCATTTTGTCGTTAAATTCATCTTAACTTTTCTATCATGAATATTCAAGTGGATTATTATAGAGAAACTGATGGAATTCCGGAATGGCGATGTTCCTAATTTTCGATATCAATCATAAGTTATTGCGATTGAAGAAGCTTTCAATATCTTTGAATTCTCTGATTGATTTCTCTTTATTATTGGAATCTGGGATATTAAAATTGCTACCCAGTTGTAACAGATTTGTTACATTGCAGGAATGCTTGTCTCACTTAAATTGACGAATTTTTTTTTGTTAGTTTGTTCTAATGAATTAAAAGAAATGCCTCTAAATTTGTCAGGTTCGATTGATGGTGACTAAAGGTTCATTAGAATCAATCAAAGAAATATTTTGACTAAACTTTCACATTTTAATTTCTTTTTTGTCGTTCCTAATACAGAAAAAAATGTATTGATTGGATATCTTGGAATTATCAAATTCTTTTTCCGCCATTAACCAACAAAATTTCTTTTTATGTTTTAAAAATAGTCTTCTTTTTCACATTTATAAAAGGATTTGTGATGATGATGTGATAGGATGCCACAGGTTGCCACAAATGGTCAAGTAAAGAGTTAATAAGAGTCTAAGTAATCGAGGCTATTCTCTTCTGCAAAAAGCTAATTGTTTTGTAGAGATCAGAAATTTCAATATGAAGTAATTTCTTTTTTAAAATGAAAAGTTTATTAATGGAAAATATAAGGTGATGACATCTATAATAATTGGCTCTAAATATTGGGTTAATTGTTACACTTATTATAGTTATTGGAATCAATTGTCATGCTCATCCCGTTAATAAGTCGGAGGTCGGTAGTTCTAAGTCTTATATCGGTGAAGCTGATCAACAGCCAACTTGTACAATTAACGCTGATTGGCCAATTTCATTGATTAAGATTTATAGCGAATTCAATTGGGCGCACTCAGTATGATTAAAATCATTGTTACAAACGTATAAAATAAAGAAAATAATATAAAAATAATATAAAATATATTATATATAAACATAGAAATCGATTAAATACTTAATACATTTTATTGCATTATTAGGTAAAATATTAGGTAAAATATTTTATAATTCGAAATATTTGCATTTCATTTTTATACTCAAATTAAGTCGGTTTACAATGTCTTTAATATGCATTAGTGCATACTAGTTCTTCCAATCGAATTCCATTAAACTTCAGACTCATTATAAAGTCAATATTACAGATCTAGATTTTAATAATACGCATATAATTAAAGAAAATATAAAAAAATGTGCATAACATAACTTTATTAATAATTTTCAAATATTACGTGATAATATGTGATTATTATAGACATATATAAGTACATATAATTTATGTTTTCAAATATATTAAATTGTAAATTATTGCTCATAAAGTAAATTTTCTAAAGAAATAGTTGAAATTATGATATATAATAATATATGATATAATAAACACAATAATAAATGCTACATTTAATGTTTCTTTTAAGTGTATATATCATTTACATTTTAAGTGTATATATCATCATATCCCGTATATCAACTATCCTTTATTTAAATATTTTGTGCAAGTAAGAAAAAAGTTCTATTGCTGCAGTTTAATATAGAAAACTTAAAGTATTGATAAAAAGAATTACATTAAAAGAACTAACCTGACGTTTTATTCATCTTCGTCTTCAATTGTTAATTTCTCTTAAATTATTTCACTGTTCCGTTTCGTAAGTCAGCTTTAAAATGATACACGTAACACTAAATTTACAGACTTTATATTTGCATCGTTATATTATCACTTGATATCTATATTAGAGTCGTGAATAACTGAGGTTATTCTTGATTGAAATCAACATTCAACTCATGCAGATTTGTTCTTCAATCATGCAATAAATGTTAATTCTATAGAACAGTGATAAGATGATAACACGATGTAAAAAATTAATTAATGTACGCTACTGAGCTATAAAAATATCGCACAGTAAATGATATTACTGTATACATGCAAGTCATCATTACTTTTGTTTAATCCTTACCTTCACCAATAGACAAAGTGGTGATAAAATTCCAAAATGATAGTAGCAACTGATGAAAAATTTCGCTGAAATGATTCATAATATAATGCAATGGTTTTGTTAATAAAATAAAATTTTTAATATTTGAAAAAATTAAACAGTATCAATTATAAATAATATTTGTGAAAAATTAAATTAATTCAATTTGAGTTGTAAATATTTTAATAATTTATATTTAACATCCGATATGTAACAAACAAAGTTTTTCGTAATTACGATGATCGATATTGTTGTACAAAATAATGAGATTTTAATTCAATATATATTCTCGAAATAGTTAACGTTTCATAGTTCTTAGGCGCATTGAATTTTATAATCATTTTAGAATTACATATTTATTAGAGGCATTTGTTTTTCGTGGAATATACATTCTACGTGATATTTGTACAAAATTGAGAACAAAGAGTTTGTCAGTACAAAAAAGATAAAGAGAAAAGACATGTATGTTGTAAAAATATTTATTTTACATATTTGTATAAAAAATAATGAAAATTTATGAAAAATACCGCGTAAAGGAAAGTTATTTATATGCATATAAAAAATATCATATAAAGAAATTGAGAAATGAATGTAGAGTATAATTATCTATATTTTTCGAAAAAAAAAAATCTCAGAAACAAAAATAAACTTTTATAAAATTTAGATGACTTTTCTTTTTTAAATATTAATTTATTGAGATAAAAATAGTTTGAATAAATGAGAGAATGAGCTATTATTTATATATAGATAAAAAATACTTCTAGGTTCGCCGATACCTGACTTTTTCTTCTCTCAGGATTATCATCCTCTTACAAAAGCATTTTAAAAACATTTAAGTACCATTCATATTAAGTACCATTTTAAGATGTTACAACTCAATCACAGGACTTAATTTTTTTAAATATTTCTTAAGATAATTTTTTTAGAGTAAGAACTGTAAATATCTTAGAGCCGACGAATATAGTCGAGTATGTACAAAACACATGATAAATGTCGACGATGCAATAACACTGATCACTGCAAACAATGCCTCTTTGTGAGGATGCCTCTTACTTGCCGTCAAAACATTGGAGCGATATGATCCCACCACTTTGAATTAATTTTCCATCAAATGTCGAGCCATGAAAAGTTCATTAATTCGATAATTTCAACGGCATTATCGAAGCAGACGTACGACTCAAAGAATCTGATTATGATTCGTTTATTTAAACCGGCAACTTCTCCATCGTTAGACTTTTATATGAAGATTATGATTTTTCTCAAATATCTAAAAATTTAGCTATATACTAATATAATTTAGATATATATGAAAATTATAAGGTAAGAAAGGCATATTATGTACATATCCTTAAAACTTAAAGTACCGAAACTCTCTTACTTCGTCGAAGTTGTACACTTGGAAAGGAAAATATCATTTGAAATATAATATTCATGGCTCACTTGTAAAAATGATCGAATGTCAATCAAGCGTTAGTTTATCACTAATGCAACTAAACAAATTTAGAATAGGTAGAAAAGATAGATTTTGATTATAATTTTTGTAATATGTAATTACGACATCAATCGAGTTGGCTAGATATTAATAAGAATGAAAAATAATTTTTTTATTTATTTCCTATTTATTATCATTATCGGTAAACAATCATAAAATTCTCAAATGTTTAATTTTTATATGTTTTCATCGAAAGATAAAAACGAGAATTTAGTTAAATTGTTATTAATTACGCAATCTGTATTAATTATGGAATTACATGAATTGTGTTATTTGTAACGTTATTTATTAACGTTACTTTATTTCTAATTTATATACAGTTAAAAATGTATAGAGATATGTATAAAGATTCAAACGAAAGAAAAATTTTGTATTAAACAAAAATGATTATCATAAATCATCACGAAAGTATATATATCCAGTTATAAATTCTATTTTTTATCTTGTTTTATTTCTAAATGATTAAACTGCATGAAACGTCTGTGATATATGATCTATCTATGATATATGATACTATCTCGATATACTTATTATCTCGATCCATTTACAAAATCAACTAACAACCGTGTAAGGTAGTAGTTGCGTGAATGATAATATATGATGTTTCGTATTATCTATCACTTATCATGATTGCGTTCCAAAAAAAAAATATGAAGATATTTGAAGTGACACTGACCTGCCAGAATAGAATTTCAAAGTTGAATGATAGCAGGCTGACAGTGCGTAAACAATACGCCACACAAAAATCTATACTAAAGCTACGCGCCAATCGTACTGTTATTTGAAAATGTAAAATATCTATCAAATATATATTTCATTCCTAAAGATTAATTGCACTTGATTATTATTGTATATTATTTTTCTGATTATTATTCTAGATTATTATTTCTGTTTTATTTTATGAACTGATTGATATCATTTTAGATATCTTTACTATACAGCGATTGTATGCATTGAAGGATAGAGGGAAGAGGATTGTCATTGGTGAGAAAAATAAGTGCACACTTGCCTCAGTTCAAATTAAATTCAATATTAAAATAAATTTAATATTAAAAATTTATTATTAATAATTAACTTAATCAATAATAATTGATTATATTGGGTTGTCCGGAAAGTTCGTGCCGATGTTGAAGGAAAATTGAAACGCAGAAAATTTAAATTTTAGTATACATTTACTAAATTATATAGGTTAGTTATCGGCACGAATTTTCCGGACAATCCAATAATAATTGTACGTAACGTAGTCTTGCACATAAAAAAATCAGAATATGAATTTAACTGATCGACAGCAAATGTTTAGGAATGTCTTTTTTTTTAAATTGATTTGAATAATTTTAGACTCAGCAAAAATTAGAAAAAAGATCTCAGAACTTATGTAGAACATATTATAGGGTCCGG
>NW_017259576.1:1571009-1575619 GCF_001594045.1 Atta colombica | reverse complement strand
ATATATATATATATCTTAATCTTTAATCATCATTTTCTTGTAATCATTTTCTAATCGTCATTTTCTTTGTTAACATATAAGGAATGGACTTTAAAAATGCATTTTGTCAAAATTTATAATTTTCAGAAAACGAGAAGAAAGCCACAAGAAAACTGCGTGTTTTAAGAAAATAATAATTTTTCAATCAGTAAGATCTGAAGTGTTCAACAAAATTGCTAAACATTTGCTAAAAATATTAAACGAATATATATTGTTTGCCTCTAATTGAAGGACATAATGCAATTCGAATGTCAAGATTTTTTTAGCATATAAATTGATGGTGTAGAAATTTTTCAGAACATCGTTAGAGTAACTTAAAATTTTTATTTTTAAATACTGAATGCCATTTTTAACTCGATAGATGAAATTTTAGTCAAAATGCATTTTGGAAGCCTGCTCCTCATATATTGAATTAAACATATATTTACATAACAAAACAAAATGTATCTACATATAAGTATATATACACCATTATCTCTGATATGTTGATAAAATATTTTTAAAAATCACGATTTATTTTAAAACTTTAACAAGTCGAAAATGAAACTATTATAAAAAAATATTTTTTTAATTTTTCGAATCAAAAATATCATTATATACAATTTCACGTTTATTTGTTTAAAAAAAAACTCTTTTTTAAAATAGCATGTCAATATTTTTCATCTATTGTCAATTTTAATGTATTTGTTATATTTACGTATAATATCCTTATTTCCTAGACTTTTATTTTTTTTCTTTATTAATGTTCTATCTCTGAATGTGAAATATTATCTATGTGAAATATTAGAGATCCAGCAAACCCCACTCGTCGTACAGTGGCAGTCTTTTTATCAATATTTTTTTATAACTCTCACTTTTTAAACCTGCATTTATATAAGTACCAGTGCTCAATATTTCATCCAAATCTTTCGCCTCAGCTTTACTGCACAGCATAAACGGTAAAATGACGAAGGATGTTATCATTCCAAAACTAGCTCTTCGTTTTAGGGTAGCCTTTAGTTCTTTCATGGTGGGCGGCTGAGTCTTGCAGTTCAATAACTTCATAGTCGTTGTCAAGGTATCAAGATATTCATTTAATAGAACATCTCTCTTGTATTCAATGATATCGAGGGAAATACTTGAATTGAGAAAATAGAGAAGATCGAGTGCCGGTGATGCGTAGACACTTATTTGGAAATCTACCTGTAATAAAATTAATTTTCATTCCATCAAGCTTTTAATTAAGCCTACAGCAATTTTATTGGAGATAAATTCTATGCATTACACACACGCACACAGTGACAGAGAGTTGGGGGAGGAGGGGATGTAGGGCGTCATGTTTATGAAGTCGCGACGACAGTGTAGCTCATATGAATAACATCAATAGATGAATATGCCTGTATGATGCATTTATTCAAAACATTTCATTTTCAATGATTTTAAATATCTTATACTCATCCTCTATTTGGCTCGATTATTCTAACTGAAATTACGGATAATTAAATTGCATATAATTGCATTAATATATACCATAATAGTGTCTTTCGAAACAAGATCTATTCATTTAATTTATTATTATGTAAATTTAAATCATTGCATTTAACTATGAAAATTATAATAAATATTCAGAAATGTACATAATTGGAATAAAGTGGCTGACAATGAGCTATGTTAATTTATGTTTATAATAAGATTTATATTTGTCTGATTTGTCTATATAAGATATATATTCAAAGTAAATTCACTGTTTCAACAACACTCCAAATAACATTTATGTTGCATAAGGTGAGCACCTTTTAAATGTTTTATGTCTAAAAGATGTCTAAAAGGTATCTTATGCAACATTATGCATGTTATTTGGAGTGTTGTTGAAACTATCATCATATATCTATCATGTTAATACATACTAAAAATTTCACGAATGATTTTATTTAACTTAATTCTTATTTAATCTTAGTCGCAATATAAAGTCATGTTTATAATAAAATAATGAGCACATGTTTGGAGAGAGTACATGATTTTTTATGACGTAATAGTACTTACAAATATCTGATCAGTAGGTTTGCCATTATTGTCATATTTGAATAACATATTATTCACGTGACAATCACCATGATTAATAACATTAAATTCATCTTCACAGAGTTGGCTCGCATTCAATCCTATTTGAAATATATGGTCGGCGAGTTTAGCAATTTTTTCCGAGTATCTAGCAATAAAAATCAAATAAATGTAAAGTTATATGGAAATAATATAAATATTAATTCAAACAGTGTAATTCGTATATATATTTGCAATTTTCTTCTTAACATGTTCTACTTCCTCACATTAAATAATTATTATCTTGTGTCATGTATAATAAAATACTTTGAATACTTAAAAATAAAACAAAATAAATGTTGTTATTTATACAAATCTTACTTTTTCACTTCTGGCCAGTTCACACTCTCGTCTGCTAGAGCTTTCATGCTCTTAATGAAAATTTCTTTTATATCTGGAGGATGCTGATTAGAAAATATTCCTTTCGTATACATCTCTTTTTGCTTTGGTTCCTAATATTAAAAATTAAATATTAAAACATTTTTATTAAAAAACATTTTGATGTATTTATTCATTTTTATAAAGTTAAATAATTAGATTTGTAATGCGAAAATTTAAAATATCAAATAGATCAAGCTACATAAGAAATCTACACAATAATTTTAATGTATAATATATAATTTCTTTACAAATTTATAGCAAACCCTTTTTTCAGAAAGAGTTAGGAGACAGTTTAGACAGTATGCATTTTGAAAAGATATTTTAAAAGAAACATTTTTAAAATTTTATCATAAAATGATTTTAAGATGATTTTTACTGAAGTCTTAAATGAGCAAATATGCAAGTAGTGCACTGTGCTACGCAAAGATGCATTAATAAGAGAGTACATTAAATTAAGTTTTAAAAACAAATATTCTCGACACTATATGGGCGTTTGTTCCTATGAAATTTAATATGTTTCGAAATAAATACTGTATACTAATTAAAAGAATACTAATTAAAAGTATTTGAAATTATTAATCGGATTGGATAGTTGTTCATTTCCCAGAGATATAAAAAAACTTATTAAAAACTTTCAGTATGTACAAACTATACTCCGAGCCATTTTAGCAGAAATACAAATGAAAAAATTATTAAAAAATGCTATTTATGGGCTCTTGAAATAATGTAGTATAATTGAAAAATTGCATTCTCCATAAGAATATTTAAAAGGTATAATAAAAAGTATTTTATTTAAAAGATTGCTAAATAAAAATATATAGGAAAGTGGCGAAATTTGCATAAAGGCGTCTTATATGCTACAGAGCCTTTTAGCCTATTCTGTAACGTTTAATTAAAGATCGTTAATAACGACCTTTCAATATGATTTTATATGATTACGCTGTCATTACGAAGCTTTTTCACTATGTAAAATATCTGCACAACGACTCTAGATAGAAAATTGTAGTTAAAAAGTTACAAAATATATCTACTAGTTTTAAAAATATTTTTTTATTTATTTTTTGGATGTCTTTAAAGATAAAATACTTTTTAGACGTCTTTAAATCGTTTACCAGCAGCACTATCGCTAAATGACTGTATTAAAGTTTTCTTGTAAATAGAAAATGTTACGTGATAAAAAGCGCAATATTTTAAGTTTAATACAATATTAAAATGGAATTTTTAATATTACAATTATAAATGTATTTAATATTACAATTATAAATTCTTCTCTGTAGAGTTATATAAGATGTGTCGCACGTAATCTTAAAATATTACATACTCTTCAATTCGAATTTTATGAAATGCAAAGTGATGTTTCACTAATTTCACGTATAATTTTTATATTTAATATTAAGAACTCTTTATATTTACGCAAATTTAAACTTGGAATAGTTCTTGCATTCGTCAATATCATTGATGATCCGAATTCTTAATAATTGCAACAAAATGTTGCTACTGATTGTGAGTCACGCGTTACCTTCTCGCATAGAGCTACGGAGGCTGCATGAAACATGGCAAGTCTGTGAAGCGCCAATATGGAATGATTTAGATCAAGACCAGACAAACGATCAGCCATTTGAAAACCGAGAGATGCGAGATCTTCGATCACCAGAAGTACTGGATTTTCATTTTGCGCATAGAGAATTTTCGCGCTCAAGCGATGCTTCGATCCCAACAACTTATTCATTTTATTCAAAGTATCGGACATCATCGACATTTCGGTGTGAAAGAAACCTGCTTGTGTGACCTGTGACAAGTTTATTTAAAATAATCAAGTGTAATCTTTTAATTTAACATGCACTTTGTGATATATAAACCTAAGTAAATCTAAATAAAATTTGTTTAATAGAAAGTTTCAAGATTTAATTTGAAACAAATAAAGAATGTTTTCTTTAAATACAAAGTAATGTATATTCGCTTATGTAAACTTGACTTATAAAGATAATTTCATTTTAATCACTGATTATCTAAAAGTAAGATAATAATCCTAGAATCTTTTCGAATAGAAATGTATTTTAAAGTAATAAAATTTTCACTGTTATCTCTCTCTCTCTCTCTCTCTCTCTCTA
>NW_017259576.1:1569190-1570909 GCF_001594045.1 Atta colombica | reverse complement strand
TATATATATATATATATATATATCTATATATATGTTTTTTTTTCCTCTCTTTTTATGTTAGAAACATTGTATGTATATATATATATATACACATTAGATTACTTACTATTTTCTGTCGAACACCTTCAAGGAGAGGTGACAGTTTCACAATAATTGATTTTTTCTCTTTAATTTTAGAGCCGCGTGAATATTCGACAATAATCCTAATCATATCGCTAGTGTAGTTGTCACCCTTCACCGTAGCCGGTTTTGAAAATATATCGATCACCTGAATCGAATTGTCGTTTTCTGACTTTCGCAGAATTTTCTCTACATAGCACAGATTTAGCCATGTCGATGTTTCTAGAGCCATTTCTAAAAATAGAATTGGAATTGGGGAAATTTTTCGAAAAGTCATGTTCTCGTCATGTTACAAAATATAAAAACAATTTTTTGTAGTAATTAATTTATTCGCGACGAAATTTATTACGGTTTTTTACCTTTTTCCGATTCCTTTTTCTGATATATAAGATATATTGTATTGCGTTTTGTTTCTTGTTAGTCTAAAATCTAAAATAATATAATTATTATTATTGCATTAACAAATTGATGAGATAACAAATTGACAATATTATACATTTATTAAGAACCTTATCTTATTTAATTTAAGAAATACACAGAGAAATAATCGTTATTTGTATTAAAATTTTATATTAAATATTCAATTTTTTAAATATTATGTGTTAAAATGTAAGATTATTTAAAGAAAAAGTTATTTATAAAATATTATTTATATGTTTTTTTAAGTTGTCTGTAAAAATACTGTCTTAAATAAATTTTCTTGAAATTTTAAGATTTTCTTCTCAGTAAACACCAATTAAAAGTAATATAACTTCACTGTCATAGTGTCACATTTGACATTTTAAATATAACTTATATAACACACGTGTTACATAACAGTTTCTTGAGAAATTAGAATTATTTTCTTGATGTTAATTGACTTTAATTCACTGTGTTACATTTTGTAATGTTTGTTTAGTTACGTAATGTTGCAATTTAACTCTTCTCAAGAATACAATTCATGCTGACGCTAAATCACATTAACAACACATTCAGACAATGAGCAATGTACTCTAATAGATGTCTTTATGATGCCTTTTAAATATTTTTTAGATGCGTATATCCCAGAAGATATCTTTATAATCTTTTTTAGAAGTGTATATGCTACCTGGAATATCCTTTTATTTCCTAAATTGAAATTTTTTTACTATAAAAAGAACGGGACTTGAATAATATTTATCAATCCAATGATCAGGTAGGAGAATTAAGGATGATTCAAAAGAAATTTCCATATATGGACATTCGATTTGTTAGTGATGTAAAATGTTAATGAGAATAGAGACCATATTGTAAGATGACAAATATTTAATAATCATTCTCAATTTTTTTATGTGTTTTTTTATGGTTTCAATTTCAAAACTTATTAATCACATTCAGGATTAAATTTTTTGTATCATAGAATTCATTAAGTTTTTTTTATTTATATGTGTTTCACATACATATCATTATTTATAATGATCTTGTATATTCTGAATATACAAGAATATATTATGAAATGTATGGGTTGAGGAAAAATCTTTTTACATATGTAAAATCAAAGAATTATGTTTCAATGTTTATTTAAAGTTTTCCTCAATAAACTCCTACTGTGAATATGAATGTCAAGAGAATAAAAAAAAG
>NW_017259576.1:1567417-1569090 GCF_001594045.1 Atta colombica | reverse complement strand
ATATATTTATATATATAAATATATCGTAGAAGCGAGAAAAAAATGTTCTAATGCAGTCTAGTGCAAGAAGTATATAAGTATAAAGTATTAATAAATTAAACAATATACTAAAATAACTAACCTGAAATTATTCGTCTTCGAATTCAATCGGTTATTTTTCTTAAATGTTTACTTCACTGTGCAGTTTCCTAAAGCCAGTCTCGAAATGATACATAGAATAGGATTTACAGGCTTTATATCTATGTCGTATATATTCATCTATTCATTCATCATGGGCTTTGTGCCTTCATCAGAATCTTGAATAACTGAGACTTAGTCAATATTAAACGTGCAAGTTTGTCCTTCAATCAAGCAATAAACACTAATCTACAGAACAATAAGACGATAGCATGTGCGATGTTTTCCGATGCAGAAAATTAATTGACATCGCTGCACGCGCCATAAAAAAATCGCACCGTAAACATTATGACATTTATGCAAATCACGTTACCTATAATTAGATTCTATCTTTCCCGGTAGACAAATTGTTAAATGATTCTACAATAACAGCATGAAAAATTGTAATTGGAATGATTCGCTATAACGCGACAGTTTTGTCAGAATAAAATTTTTAAATAATATTTTAGTTCATAATACAATTTAACAACATATTCAAAGCTCACCAAAATCACAGGAGGATACTTGGATGCCTTTCCTTGTAAGATATAATACGACTTTAGTACACAGATATATACAGTTAGTATACAGAATGTATTTTTACCTGGTTACACAAATTTAATCATAGACTCAGGAATCGATAAAAAAATCCATTGTAAATTTACGATCTTCTTTTATTAACTACGATTATAAAAATAATTAAATTGTTTTTCATCTTTCTTTCTTTTTTTTTAACAGAATGATAATGATAATTAATTTCGTAACACACATAAGCAACATGATACAAAGCTGAAAAAATTTGCATATATTTAATAATAGTTTATTAAGTTTGCTTATTACTTAATTTTGATAAAACTATCCAAGTAGAATAATAAAAACACGATAACGTCAAAATGAATCATCAAAATGAAAAAGTTGTTGATTGGAAAGTGACGTAATAATCACTTTGACGTTATTTCGATGTTATAATAACTTGTGTTTGACTTGAGTTATATGAATACATTATATTTTCGTCAGTAATACAATCTTTCCTATAATACAAAATTCGCTTATTTATTTCAATGAAATAATGATTTCCAACTGTTTATATATTATGGAATACCGTAAATAACCAAAATTATATTATTCAATCATAATAAAGATTATGTAATTATTCGGTATCATTTTGAGCGGAATCATTTGAGTGGACGTCAATTATTCTTTATTTAAAATAAATTAAATTATTTATTTTTTTATATTTATATATACTATTTTTTATATATATATATATATACAATATATAAATATAAATAATCTTCATCCTACACTAACATAGTTTATTTTAATTTTTAACAATTAAACCTATGTACCTCATTGTCTCTTAACCTAAAATCACGTAAACAAATTTTTAATAATTCTTTTCTTCCAAAAATATTTTTTTTATTAACAAATGTTTTATTTAAAATAATACAATTAATATCATAAAGATATGTATTACAGTATGCGAACTCAATAACAATTTTGTTTCTATTTCATTA
>NW_017259576.1:1558349-1563020 GCF_001594045.1 Atta colombica | reverse complement strand
ATATATATATATATAGAATTATCCTAGTAAACCCCACTCGTCATACAATGGAATTCTCTTTATCATTAATTTTTTATAACTCTCACTCTGTAAACCTGGATTTATAAAAGTACCCGTGCTCATGATATCATCCAAATCTTTTGATTTATTCTTATTACACAACATGAGCGGTAAAATCGTGAAGGCTACTATCATTCCATAGCTAACACTTCGCTTTAGGCTAGCTTTCAATTCTTCCATGGTAGGCGGCTGTGTCTTGCAACTCAGTTGTTTCATAGTCGCTGACAAGATGCCAAGATATTCGTTTAATAAAGTATTTCTCTCATTTTCCATGACATCCATGGAAAGACTTGTATTGAAAAAATAATGAAGATCGAGTGCTGGCGTCGTGTAGACGCACATTTGAAATTCTACATGTAATTATAATTAAATTTTCTTAATTAATCAATGTTTTGAGTTCTTTGCAAATAGATTGGAAATAAACTCTATTGTCGGAAGTAGAACGTTTAGAAATATTATGTTTAGGAAGTTGCGACAAATAATTAATAATTTGCGCGATTGATACGAAAAAACAGATGAATGCAATAGTAGAATGCGATTAAACAGATGGATTTATTATATCATTTATAGATTTATTATATTTATATATTTATATTTTCTCCTATTATTACCACCTTTGTTTTGATAACTAAATTGCAAATAATTGAAATACATTAATACCATAATAATATCTTTCGAAATATTATCTATTTGTTTTGTTTATTCTTACGGGAACTTTTATCATTGCATTCAACTATAATAAAAATTTAGAAATATAGATAATTAGAATGAATAAGTGATTGAACTATGTTATTATTGAACTATGTTATATCTAAATTATGTTCACAATGATTTATATTTTTATAAATTAAAGTAATATATTTTCAAGTAAATTCGTGTCAACAATAAATCATACCATATGCAAGTATAAATTAAAAATTTTACGAATTATTTTATTTAAGTTTAATTCTTATAAGACAAGATTAATATTTTTATTCATATAAAACAAGTGATGAATACGTATATATAGTTCTGTATAAAAACAGTTATTCCAATTGATAATCAATAGACAGCAGATTCGATCCGGACTGTCTTCTCACATATATCTCATTTTATAAGAAAAGATTAATCAAAGAAGCATTGATTAAAAGATGCACATTCTAAATGAATCCTGTAAGGACTTATATGAAACTTAAGGATCTAAAGAAGGTCCTTATTAAGCTATATATTAGGTTTAGAATTGTATATTAATTCAAAACTTAGGGACTTGAAAGAAGATACAAATTTTATTTTAAACCTAAGATCTGAAGAAGAAGATTGAATTATAAAGTAAGGTTGTAAACACATATACTGACACTATACAACGCTGGGCTGGAACCAATAATCTGAAATACAAAGGAACGTGGTACTTACAAAAATCTGATCAATAGGTTTACCATCATTATCGTATTTAAACAACATATTGTTCAGATGACAATCACCATGATTAATAACGTTCAAATCATCCTCAGAAATCTTGATTGCATTTTCTGCTATTTGATATACGTGATCGGAGAGTTTAGCAATTTTTTCCGCATATCTAACGATAAAAATCACATAAAATTAAAACATAAAATTGTGTAAAATTATGTAAAACTCACATAAGTATTACACTCCAAATGATGCAATTTATATTTATATTTGCTGCTTACAATTAACATGTTCAATTTGTTCGTATTAAAATTCTCATTATCTTGTGTCACATAAAACGTTATATTAGACATTAAATAAACAATAAAACAATAAATACTGCTGTTTAGGTATATTAATCTTACTTTTTCACTTCTGGCCAGTTTGCAATCTCATCTGCTAAAGCTTTAATAGCCATAACGAAAAAAACACGCAATTCTGGCGGGTGCTGATGGCAAAACATTCCTTTCGAATACTCTTTTTGTTTTGGTTCCTAAATATATTAAAATATTTTTAATAAAGAACATTGATGTTTATTCATTTGATTATAAATAATTAAATTTATTGTACGGATTATGTGAAAATTGAAATGTTGTATAAATGACTTGTACAGTAAAATTTACGACAATAATTTTACATACAATTTTTTGTCAAATTTAGAATAGATATTTAGAATAGAATAGATCTAGAATAGATTTAGATAGATTTCTCTTGAAAAAGTTATAAGGCAAGCTATTATTTATTATAATTTTTAATATTGAATATTGAATATTTTAATTTCAAATTAAGATTATGCAAATGCAAAGGACTTATTGATTACAATTAAATAAATATGTACGAATCCTTTTTTAAGCTAAAAGAGATACATATCTTTCTTTTTTAATTATTTTTATTTTGAAAGTATTTAACGTAAGCGTGATATTCCAGTCAAGGAAACGTCGATTATTTTTTGTATTAATTGTATTAAAAAATAATTTTATATATTTTTATGAATAAATTATAACGTTTTTCGTTAAGGATATGTTCTCAAATTGTTTTCTTAACTAAATATGTCTCAATAAAGACAATATAATACGTTTGTAATAAATATTAAAATGGAACTCGCATTTAATATGATATTAGAAATCATTACTATAGAATTATAAATAATTCTTTATACAATTATAAATTATATTAAATACATGATCTCCTAAAGCATTCTACAAGTTTTATTTAAAATTATCTCTTGATAAAATTTATAACAATTAAAATTATAATTATTTGCCACTTTAAATTAATGTTTCTTATATGAAACTTTCGAATATCTCCGTGATATCTACTTATCATATTTGTTAAAAATATGATAAATAGATATCACGGAGTGATATAACAAATATGATAAATAATATAACACAAAAAAATTTCGTGCAATGCGATATTCATGCGCAATCAAAGTAATATTTCATATATATCTTTTATATTTAATATTAAATTGTTTATATTAATGTAAAAGATTTATTCCTGAAATCGTTCTGACATTCATGCTATTGACTTAAATTCTTAACAATTGCAATATTATGACTGAATCATGCGTAATTTACCTTCTCACATATGGCGACAGAGGCTGCATGAAATCTGGCAAGTCCTTGTAACGCCAATATAGAATGTGCTAGGTCAAGGCCAGACAAACGGTCGGCCATTCGAAAACCAAGAAACATAAGATCTTCCATTACAAGAAGCGTTGGATTTTCGTTTTGCACATATAGACTTTTCCCGCTTAAACGGTACTTAGGCTCTAACAATTTATTCATTTTATACAAGGTATCTGATAGCATTGATATTTCGATGTGAAAAAAACCTGATAATACAATCTATAACAAGTTTAAAATTAATAAATGGAATCTTTTAATCTACGCATGTAATTATTTTTTTATATAAATTTAAGGTCTAAATAAAAATTTGTGTAGCTTCTTAATGTCAAATAAATAATAATTTTGTCTTACAAATTAAAATTAGTTTTAAAACAAGTGAAAAATATTTTCTTAAATACATGTATGTTCTCTCTCTTTATATGTATATATATATTCGAACTTAATTTATAAAAATAATTTTATTAATTTATAAAAATAATTTTTTCAACCATTAATTTTATTTTTAAGCACTAATTACTTAAACATAAATGATCTTAATCTTTTCATTAAATACATGATAAAAATCCGATATAATAAAATCGTCAATTCATGCATTATACATTTTGATCTCTCTCTCTCTCTCTCTCTTTCTCTCTCTCTCTCTCTCTCTCATCTCTGTGTGTAAAAATGTATATATTAAATCAACTTACGAATTTTTGTCGAATACTTTCAATTATAGGTAAGAGTTTGACAATAATTGATTTTTTCTCTTTAATCTCATTGCCGCCTTGATTACGTGAAAATTCAATCATAATTCTGAACATATCGCTAAGATAGTTGTCACCTTTCTTCGTGGCTGGTTTTGTAGACATATCGATCACCTGAATCGAATCGTCTCCTTCTGACTTTCGCAGGATTTTCTCCACGAAGCTTAAATTTAGCCATGTCATCTCTAGGGTCATCACTGAAATTAAAATTAGGTTGAAGAATTTCCTCAACAAATCGTTTCTTTCCCGCCACAAAATGCGAAAACGATTCTTTTGATAATTCATTTGCGGCAAGAATTATTCTCTCTCTGTTTTTTCAATCGGTTTTCTTTACTCATCCCGATCTTTTCATTGTTTTCCGCCATTTCCTCCCTTTGTTTTTTATCCACTGTATTATTGTTTCTTTCTTGTGTCATTCTGTATTCAAAACAAATGCATTTCCTTGTTTAAAGACACTATTTCAATTAAGAGCATAATAATATGAGAAATCGCTTCTTCTTTCTTCTTTTTGATTAATATATTTTGCATTGAAGTTCCGTGAATGTAATTGAGTTGCAATAATTGCAAAAAATTTGCGACATGTCTAGCAAACCGCAATCATCGTATTTATTTAGATTCCAATTAATTTTTTATTTCTTTTTAATAAACTTTGATTTTCTCTAGTTAAATAAATGTTTGTAATTTTAATTAATTTTTTATTGTTTAAACAAATATGTTATTATTATATGTGTATATATATGTTGTTATTATCTGTGTATAAATTATATTATGCTCATATTTAATTATTATGTTTATATATATATATA
>NW_017259576.1:1531563-1558311 GCF_001594045.1 Atta colombica | reverse complement strand
TATATATATATATACATATATATACTGAGAAAAAATCCTATTAATTCACTTAAAGACTTAAAGTCTATATTACGGGCTGTTACTAATATAAGTCATTAATTCATGTATATTTTTATTAACATAAATAACATAAATTATTATTTCATATATCAATAATCAAAATCTTTATATCAATAAAAATATATGAATTAATTACTTATATGTGAATTAATTACTTAGTGACAACCCGTAATATATACTTTAATTGAATCAATAGCATTTGTTTCTTAGTGTATATAATGTATTTATAATGCAATATATCCAGAGAATTATGATATATTATCAAAGTGTTATAACTAGTAAACAAACAAATAAACATCCGAAATAAACCTGAATGTAACTAAAGAAAAAAAGTTTGGCATTTTTTACCGTGTAATGTGGATGTTAATATTCGGTGGCTATTGAATGTTCAACCATTCAATATCACATATTATGTCGAACCCATCATGTCTATTTCTACTTACTCATTTCTGTTATTCTCTAAAATTGTATCAGTGAAAATATTATTAATTAAAACTTGTAAAATAGCATTTTATTAAGAATCAGTGAGTATTTCACTGATTTTTAGTATAAAACACTCACGCTGTGCTTATGCATCCTGTATTTTCTCCAGCTAAATATTCCTGAAATATCACAAAAGGCTCCTAAAATTAAAAAAAAAACTGTTCTAACAGTATTCCGGAATATTCCAAAATATTTACGGAATATAAAAGTAACAATATCAAATAGTGATTAAAAATTCTATTTATATGTATATCGTTATATATTCCAAGATTGTTCCATGTATATTCTATAAAATTTTAATTTTTCTAGAGATTCTAAGCCTGATCGTTCTTGAATCAATTTTTAAACACTTCATACTTTCACTTTCGATCCCAATTCTGACTTTATAGGCGAAACGCTGCGCTCCTTATATATTCTCTCCCAAATAATTCTTGTTAACAAGTAAATATTCTTCGCGCGGCCCTCTATCGGCGGAAATGATGTATACTATTTGCTCACGAATGATTTTCTTGATACAAAGAATATTCTTGCAATATTCTAAATATTGCACATAATCTTGCATACAAAGAATATTCTTGCAATATTCTTAATATTGCATATTTCATCGATTTGAATTTTGTGTTATTTTTTGACTATACCGGAATATTCGGCACATTGAGAATATGAATCGAACTTTCTGAATAAATATTTTGATGGGTCATTAATTATGTAGATCAATGCAAAAAAAATTTCATTATAAAATCAGAAAGAAATTAATAAGAATTAATAAGAATTACTAAGAATTACATATTATAGTACAGGTAAAACTATATTTATTTAAAAAATCAATTTTTATTAAAAATTAGATAATCATTGAGAAATAATTTTATTTTTAACTGCTGATTTTAATGCTTAATAAATATTTCGTAAATTTACATATCAATAATTTAAGGATTATTGTAACAAACACAGAATTTGGAAATCTGGCATTCTCACAATGTTTCAGTATAAAAATCTCTCTTAAGACGAATTGAAGCAAGAATTTTTCGATAACAAGCGCAGATTGTAATTGAATTAAAATTTATTGTTAATTTATTCTTTTAATCATGACTAAGAATTATTGATCTTTTATTTATTTCAATATTATGATTGCGAACTCTTTTAATATTATGATTGCAAACTATTTTTATATTATTTATATTTTATACTGAAGATGGCTTGATATAGACCGAAACATAATTTGTATCTTTAATGTAAGAATTTTAAATACATGGCATTAGCAAAAAACATCCTGCGCGTGACTAAATACTCTTTGTATTTTATACTTTTTGTAATTTGTAAGCTATTAGTAAATTTATAAATTTACTCTGATAGTAATACTTATGCTAATATATAAATTAATATTAATCTCAACATATTTTTTACCTTTTTTTTTGTTCTAAAAGATAGGAAAAAAATATTTTAATCTCTTTCGGTTTAATTTAAATTAAATTAAATTTAAATTAATTTGCATTCACGGAAACGTATATAAATGGCCTGATACAATATATGGCCTTGAACAGTTGTACAAATAAGGCTCAAATAATATGTCAATGTTACACAATAAAAATTATTTAACTTGTTCTTCAATTACATGCAAGTACAATTCGTGTTCTAAATTGTTTCCTTAGTTATATTATTTCTACAAACGTATAAAAATTATTGAGATATTATAATATTTCAGTTTTTCATTTTGTATGTATTTAAACTTCTATTAATAATTTTTATACGTTTATATTATTTTAAAGAATCGACTCTTATTTGCTTTTTTATTTTATAGAAAGGACTTTAAGAGTCCTTGACTGGTTTATATATATTTTTTATATTATTTTCAAACTGCACTATATGATTTCATAGATATACCATATATAGTGCCCGCCAAAAATTCCGGGCCGACTAATAATATCTAAATATCTAAATCTCAGAAAGTATGCATTTTTGAAAAATGTTTTAGACAAAAATTGTAGGGTTTAAAAAGATCTATTCATTAATCTGATCAGTTTAATCTTGGAGTGTCGCTAAAATCAAATCAAGATCACATCGATTTTTTTAAATTGGACATCCTATTTTTGATTCTAGAATCTAACTGATATCAAAATCTTTTTGAAACACTACTATGAAGTTCATTTTCATTAAGTATTTTCGAGTTTTTCGAGTTATAACTTAAAAGTTGCAGTACTATCATTAATATTAGAGATATCCGATCAACAACTAAGATCTCTTGTGAATGTTGCAGAATCATGCTCTGAATAACATTTGTTAAAATCAAGATCATTGGAGATTGTTTCTCTTATTTTCGTTTCGCTTATTTTTTGCACTCAAAATTCATTTTTAAAAATAAAAATAAGAGGAAAAAACTTCCAATAACCTTCATTTTGACAAATGTTATCCGGGTCATAATTCTGAAAAACATTCAAGAGATCGTCGTTCAGATCTTGCGCAATGCTAATGCCGATTTATTATTTAACGGTAATACTGTTAAAAAATTTCTTTTTTAAGCAAAACTTTTAAGCCTTATAATTCAAAAAATATTTAATAGAAAATAATTTTATTATAGTGTTTTGAAAAGCTGTTAACATCAACTATTAAATTCTGGCATAAAAAATGATATTCCATTAAAAAAAATTGATGTGACCTTGACCTGACATTGGAGATATCACCCAAAGTCAAACTGATAAAGTCAACTGATAAAATCATGACATAGATCTTTTTAAACTCTTTAAATAATTTTGTCTAAAATATTTTTCTTAAAAATGTATACTTTTTGAGACATCCAACCGGAAATCTGAAACTTTTAGCGGGCACTGTATATCTCGTATTGAGTTTTTTTATTAGTCTTAAAAAGTACAGCAATTTTTATTGCATTGACGAATTAAATTGATATATTTGTTGGCTTATTTTGTCTAATTTAAGAAATAAAGAAAAGAGATTATTACTTGAGAATTATTACTTAAGATTTTCTGTAAATATTCTCAATATATTATTAGAGGAAAGGCCCCTATTATGAGATACCGAGTTCATTTTGGATAAATGCTAAAAATGTATGGGCAGAATTAAAAAAAATAATAGGTCATTTTGAAGGGAATAATAAGAGCTTTAAGATAGCATTATATAAAATTTAATTCAAATTCCATTTTTTTTTAAATTAAAGAAATGTAAAAAGTGAGCAAATCACTAAGTCAAAAAATTATGTTTTTAATATAAGATGCCCCCCCCCCGAGAAATTGATAGTAAAATATATTAGTATTGCTAATAAAAAACTTTATTTAATGTTTCTACAAACAAACACAGCTAGCGAAAAATGAGTATGAGATACATTATACCTAAAATCCATGTTCAGGTAGTTGAAATCAAGAAATAACAGAAATAAGTACGTTTATTCCGGTTGTCCTTTTTATTATCGTACAAAAACATATATACTTTAGCAATATGATTTTCACTATGACATGGGAGCATGGATTATTTCATATTATAAATAACTCTCATATTATAATTTCCACGCCTTACGGTTTTACGATCATCAAATCTAACTTCTGTTAATTAAGCAATTTAACATATCCCGTATTTTTTTGTTAGTACGACTTTACTCTATCACTACATGAAGAATTTATTGCTATATTTATTTATTAAATAATAAATAAGATCTAATAAAGGCTCAATAAAACTTGAAAACATGATCTAAATTCTAAAATCTTTTTTTACAATGACTACAGGCATGATCTAAAAGTGAATTTTCTACTAAACAGTTTTCAATCCAAGAGCTATACATTCATGATGGAACCAATAGATAATGTTTATTAGTTTATAACAGAAACGCCGCTATTTCATATTAGGCGCCTATCTCATAATAGGAGGCTTTCCTCTATATTTTAAGATATAAAATTATTTAAACTTAAATTACTTACACGGAAAATTTAAGGAAAAATTATATATAGAAAATTATATGATTAAAATTATATGACTAAAATTATATGATTAAAATTTATATAACTAAAATTATCTATAAAATAAACAAATGTGGTCTAAGTCCTAAGAACTTACAGTTGTCCGTAATGTTTGCTCGTTTGCAACTTAAACTTTTCTTCTTTTAAGAACTTGCAGATTATTCAAAATTTCTATTGAATGTTATATTGTTTTTATAAAAACAGGTTTTTTTTTTTAATTATGGTACACACAATGTGACAATTAAATTCTCGGACTAGCTATAAAAAAAGCTATAAAAAAAAAGATCAAAAATATTATTAATGTTATCATTTAATATAGTCCTCATTCGATTCCGAACAATATTTCCTTACGTTTTTAGCATTGCGTCTCTTTTTATTACTTATACTAAAAAATGAATTAATAGCGTTTTTCATTAGCAAATTGATGCACGTTTAATGCATATTAAGGTTATTGTTTATTGAGGATGTATTTTACATTACTTTAATCTAAATGGGAAAGTGAAATACCTCAATTGATAAAATGCCAAAATGTATATTTTATTAAATAGCATAATAAAATGTATTAAAGATTTTTCAATTTAACTTGTTTCTATATTTTTATTAAACATACGTCTTTTACTTTACGTTAATTTGTGTACTTATAACAGTTTAAAAATGCACTGTGTGCGCATTAATTCTGCCAATGGAAAAATTATAAATGATGATATAAATAAATATTTTTAATTTTTTTGTGAATTTTTGATGGCCTCAGTTTGGAAATTTAATTGTCACACTGTATATTAAATTGTATACACATATATCATAGAATTCATTAATTAAGATTATTTTTATTTATATGTTTTCACACATATCTCATTCCATCATTGGCAAGATAATACCATATTTTCAATAATGTATCAAAAAATGTATTATAATGTAATTATAACATTTGTCACGTTGTGACTTTACTTAAAATTTTCATCAACAAATATCAGCATCAAAAGGATACAATATTGATAAAGAATAATTGAATTCACTGACCTGTAAATTACTCGTTTTCAACTTCAATCGTTTAAATGCTCACTTAAACAAATTGCACTGTTTTATACTAAAGCTAGTTGTGAAATGATACATGTCAGACACGTGATACAGCTTTATATATAGTGACAAGCTTTATATATATATTTACATCTATCATGCATTCATCTATTCATCACAAGCCTTATATATACATAGGAGATTCATAAGTAATTGAGGCTTGGTAAACTCCAATTTGTCTTTATAATAAAGTAGACATTAATCTAATTAAATAACAAAGCGATGATAAAAGGATAACATATGTCATTGTTTCTCCTTTCAGGAAGTTATTTGGTGCAATTATAAAATCACACAGTAAATGTTACGACATTATGCAAGTCATTATATTAATCTCCTATTATTAATTTCCATTTGTGTCATTTTTTTAATGATTTTGCTGATGTAATTGACATAGTATTGAAATAATAAAAAAAATTTCATCATGATGCTGTAACATAGATATTTAATTTATATCCGAGATTTTAATACGTGGCAATAATAAAACATTTTATCAATACATTATTAATCAGGAACACAGTGTCAATACACGGGCGCATAAGATCGTGTACATGTATATTTAAAAAAATTGTGTTAAATAAAAAATAAGAATCAAGTGATACTATATTTAATTTTTATAATAAATGATACATATCTTTGTGTATTTCTATTGAAAGATTTTCCTATTCTAACTCAAGTATATAGTAGTGGCTTTACAATTCTTCTTAAGATATAATTATATAATTAAATTGCATATGTATTTTTCAAAAAGATACAAAATTTTTAAATTATGCCAATTGCAAAAAGAATGTGTGTGTGTGTGTGTGTGTGTGTGTGTGTGTGTGTGTGTATTTCAATTTTCACTTTTTACATTTTTGTTATAGAGAAAAAAATTACACGATCGATATTCTGGATAATAAGAAAAAAGAAAATTTTTGTATGGCTCTCAAAATTAATTAATAATTAAAAAAATTAGAATAGAACGCAAATATTAAAACGCAATAAAATTTACAGTATAATTTCAGTACTTAGACTATACATATCGTTCGAATGTTTCGACTCTTCTAAAATTATACTGTAAATTTTATTGCGCTCTAATACTTATATTTTACTTTCATTTATCTTAATTTTGCTATTGAAATTTAAATGTATAATTTATGAAACAATTTATTTCAAATTATATTAAAAATGTAATATAATAAAATCTATGTTTTTTTATATCTAGGACTTTAGTCTAGGAATGTTTTAAATGAAAAAGTATATTTTGGAACATCAAAATTGTGATTCAGCATTTCAAAAATATTAAAAATATAAATATAACATTTTGCTATAAATATTTTTAAAAAAGGAGATTCCAAGAGGAGTATCATCTTTTGAATTCTCGATAGTTGGATTAGAAATCTATTCACCTCGATATTGAGACGTCATATTTAGAAACGTTATGTTTAAGAAGTTGTGGTAATAAAGTTGATAGTTTGCGAAAATGACAAACAGATGCAGTATAATAGCTGCGATTAAATAGTTAGATTTATTACATAATTTATAGCATAGCACCACGTTATTTATAACATATTGCATCTCTTATATCATTCTTTAATTGAGTAATGCCGATATTGCGGATATAATTAACCTTAGCTATATACACTAGGGACCTAGCAAACGAGAATGGATTAAAATTTTTTTAATACATACTTTAAATCCATGAAAATGGATTGAAATGGATTGAATCCGAGCTGATACTAGCTAATATATTCAAAAGTTACAAATTTTATTCTTAAGACATTTGTAATAATAATTATATCTATTATTAATTACTTCAAATTAGTATTAAAAAACGCACCTTAGTGGGATTCGAATCTAGGACTTCTGGATTATAAATCTTCTATCGTTATACCAATTTGTTTCTTCAATTGGTAAATATGTTATTCGTTCTCTACTTCAATTACAACTAACTGAATTAGTAACGAAATTGTATAAAAATTATATAATAAAAATATCATCATTAACAGATATAATAAATAATTTACATCACTATGAGATAACATTGGCTAAGTGTCGAATAATCTAATCTCGCTTGGCCGATATCGCGTACCGTGATTAGCTTAATATTCGAGCTATGTTCGACTTGGTGAAATTTTGCGAATTTCATTTCGATCATTTATTTTACTTCTAATCAAAGAGAAACTAAAGAATACAGCTCAATTATTTTTACGTTAACTTTTTTAAACTTAGTGGAAACTTGGATTAAAATAAAAAACTTCTTACTTATAATTTTAAATAATTTAAGTAGCATTTATGGTCCATTTTTAAATAAAAACTTTTTTTATTAATTAGATTGAAAAATTACATTTCAGAATATTGAATTGAGCAGTATTCACATTGCACAGAAATTGCTGATATTATTTTTGAATTTAACTGAATTAAAAAAATTGTTTCTATTCACAATTCTGAATTGAATAGTATGCACGATAAAAAATCACAGAAAATGCTAATATTATTTTTAGATTGAAAGGCATAGAGATATGCTCTTTGCAATTTCTATAAATAAATAAAAATGTATTCGGAATTGAAAAGACATAGACACTTGCTTTATGCAATTCCTATAAATGAATAAAAATACATTCAGATTGAAAAGGATTCATTTTAATATTCATGAATCCGTATTTCTGAAAATCTAACTCCATTTTAATCTATTTCAATCCATTCTCGTTTGCTGAGTCATTTAATAATTACGTTAAATTATTCATTCTCAGAGTTTAATTCTAGTTCTATTAATTTGATATATAAATATAAAAAATCAAAAAATTTAGCTTTTTTTCTAATAATAAAAATTCAGTTTTAATAATAAAAATCACATAAACGTAAAATTATGTAAAAATCATACAAATATTCGCTCAGCGTAATTTGTACTTATATTTGTCATTTTTTGTTTAACATTATCAATCTTTTATCTTGTTATTATATATCAGAGAGAAACTTGATGAGAGTCGCGTATGTCTCAATCTTTTTCGTGTATCGAATCTCGTAGGATAATGTCTATATTTTTGTGGTTCTCTTCCGTGCTATACAAGGCTATCAAAATTAATTATTCATCCTTGTAATAGCAATCTATGTAATAGCATGGAAGAAAATCATAAAAACGTGGAAATTACTCTACGAGATTTTGGTATATAAAAAAGGTCGGTATAATCACTCTCAGGTCTCTCTGGTTATTTATATATACGGGTGAACCAGAATTATTGAATCAACTTTTTATCCTATGAGAAAATTATCGACTGCACGCACGTTATAATCCAATTAGGTATGAAGTCGATAATTTTCTCATAAGGTAAAAAGTTGATTCAACAACTCTGATTCCCTGTATAAAAATCTTGAACATAAAGAAAAATAAGTACTGCCGCTTATGTATATTTTACATATACATAATTTTAAAGAAGAAATTTACTTTGATTATTGAACGATCTATTTTTGTTCAAAAGGAATTATTTTAGGAGATACAGCTATCACGTATAAATCACATCTTCAATATTTTATTAATAGTGATTTGTTATTATTGCTATCATAAATAAGCATTACAATAATTTTTTGCGTCAATAACGCATATAACGTAAGGCGCATTCCTTAGAAAAATAATATGTATAAAAAGTGATATTATATAACGTAACAAATTGCAATCATCTGTTTTTCTCTTTTTCTGGCTTCTGTATCCTTTCGTTATTTATTTTATGTAATACTGCGATAATTCAGCGCTTTTATACATAAGAACAGAAAAACTGTTTCAGCCGAAAGATATTCAGCTGATCTCTGCCGTAGGAATATGGGCGTATCTCCTAATCGGATAATCGGTACAAATCTGTGATATAATCGAGAAAACATGATGATACTATGTTGCATATCGATTTAACTGCAACAACTTTGCGGTTTAGGATCCAAGCCTGAACGTTTGGTAATATTTATGCGCGTAAACTCCTCCGCTACAGTTGGATGAATACCAACAGTAGACTTCAGTTTCGGAATTGTTAAGCCACATCTAAAAATATTATGAAATATAAATTATGGAATTCTGAAATCAAATTTTTGAAGAAATTATTGACGAATCATTTTTTGGATAAAACTTACTTAATAGCAGTCGCAAATCCTTGAATTACTTCGCCTGCATTGGGTCCGACAAAATGCATTCCGAGTACCGTTTCATTACCGTTTCTAAGCGCGATAACCTTTACATAACAACGATCGACGTTCTTTTGGGGTATAAAGAATTCTGTTGGTTTGTAGTACGCATGAAAAATCTCTATCTCCTGTTCTCCGTGGAGCGCGATTGCCGCTTCTTCGCTCAATCCGACGCATCCATATTCCAAAGGAGTGAATACTGTCGTTGCTACATTTATGTAATCCATTTGCTCGATCGAATTACCATATAATCTTCTAGCTAGCAGTTTACCCGCTTGTATAGCAACGGGCGTTAATTCAGGTTTTTTCTATAAAAAATATACAAAAATTTTCTATTATATTTGTAATTTAACTCATAATTTAATATGAGAAATATTAAAATGATAAAAAATATCTAGAACTATCTAAACTATGCACCATCTATTTTCAAGATAAAATCATTATAAAATGTTGAAAAAAACTTACATAAAGTACGTCACCAACCGCGTAAATGTTTGGAACGTTCGTTTGTTCGTTAACTGCGTCAATCTTGCCAGTTTCTGGAACAAGTTTCAATCCGATATTTTCTGGTTTCAATTCTTGAGTGAGCGATTGTCGGCCGATAGCAAATAGAACAGTATCATATACATCTTGATGAATTTGGCCATCCTAAAAAAATTATATTATATTGCACTCTAATGTAGACTTATTTTTTCATTTGCATATATAAGTTTGTCAACAAATGCTTACTTTGTCGACCCAGTCGACTAGAAGACGGTCATCCTCTTGTTTTGAAACTTTCTTAAGCTTTGACTCATAATTAAACTTCACACCGCGTTGCTGCATCTCTTCGACAATATGAGTTGCCATTTGCCGATCAAATCCACGCAACACCACCGATCGAATTATTATTGTTGTTTCGTAACCTAAGCCATTAAGAAAGCCAGCACATTCCAGACCAATATCTATATTTCATCATTAAGGAAGAAAATCTTAATCTGCACATTTGCATAATTATAATAGAAAATCTAAAAACAAAAATCGCGTAAAATGCCGTTGAAGGATACATCCAGCACCAATAATAAGGGTTTTCCCTGGAGCGCGTTCCAAACTGAAGATGTCGTCGCTACTTATACCATATTCTATAGCACCAGGAATATCGGGATACTTAGGTCTACCACCTACTGCAATTAATATATTTTTAGCTGTAAGAATTTTTTCTTCCCCCTTTTTGGTAATTCCAACTACTGTGTGTGCATCCTTGAAATGTGCAAGGGCATTGAAATATTCAATTTTCCTACAAGTAAATATTTAATATAAATAAGTAAATACATACAGATCAAATAAACAAAAATTAAATAATATAGATATGAATAACATAAATTGATACATAAAAGTGAATAATATGGCCATTAATTGATGTATAAACAGAAAAATTAGAAAATACTACTAATTATAAACAACTAACTTTGTCCTAAGTTCAACACGAGTGACCCAATTTACAGATTTAACATGATTTTGTACAGCAGTTCTTAAGGCTTCCCAGTCAATTTTCACAGACTTGGGATTCAACTGCCAACCAAATGTTGCTGCTTCCTAAAAACGAGATGATTCACAGATTAGGTATGAATCTTTTACATCATTTTAATCACAATAGCTTTCCATTTTTACTCAATACTAATATGAAACTAAAGTTATGTATTTTATATTCAAATAATGATATCACTATTTTGGTGATAAAGTTATTGTATAACAACACAGGTTTATAATCTCACTTTTAACATGATTTAATAAAATTCAGTAAAACAGTCCCAAGATTCATGCAGATTATAGGTAAAAACTCAGTTGATTCTTGTCAGAAAAGAAATTTGCATTCGAGTTGAGTAAACGAGTTACAATTTTAATAAGAATTATCTAAGTTTTGATGTAAATGGAAAGCAAATAATAATTAGGAATGTTTGTATACATGAATAGCTTCACCAAGCAACGCAGCTTGATGCATGAGTTTTTTCGGTATACATCCCACATTGACGCAGGTACCACCTAAACCCCAAGTAGTTCCGACAGGAGAAGGAGTCACATAATCTAAAACTGCGACTTTCGCTCCCAATCCGACAGCTTCCTTAGCTGCTGCCAAGCCACCGGATCCTCCACCAATGACCAAAAAATCATAATCGTAGCTATGATCCGCTGAAAGATAATTTCAACTGTATATCATCAAAAAAAACTTTTTAACGAAGTAAATTCTAAAAAAAAAATAATAATAAGCGTTACAAGAAAATAAGAAAACTTTTCATAGACAACACAGACATCTAGAAAAACATCACGTAGAGAATCACGTGAAAATCTGTTATCCTTGGACATAAATCAGAGTAAACAGTCGTGAGTAACCTTCGAATTCGCACGCCCTCTATGACTCCGTATTTTTACATAACGAATCGCAATCGTACAGTGGTGTGACTGTGAATAATTTCCCTAAACACTCACTGCACATGCAGGCCATCGCGCTTCTGCCGTAGACGAGACCGACGTCGCATCCGACAAAGAGCGGCTGCCGACCCGTTAACCTGAGCAACTTAGTGTGCGCGCATTGAGATGACACGAGTCGCGCGAACACAGTCAGTGTCGCCATGATCATCGGCGACATATAATGCAATTCACAATTATCGGAGCACGTGACGTCAGTGACGCTCCGTGCTGCGCACTGACGAGAGTGAGAACTCCGACTTCTAAGGCGCTAACTTAGCCACACGTACACCCCCGCGCTCTCTTCATCCGCGATTCATCACGACGCCGGTCTTGGTCAGTCTTGGTGGTCTTCGGCAAACCGAGCAACCGAGTAACCGAGCGCGATGAGATCGATCCTTATAACCGGCTGCAACCGCGGTCTGGGTTTGGGCCTGGTGAGGCATCTAGTCGACTCGCCGAGACCGCCGGACTACATCTTCGCAACTTGCCGTGACGCGAGCAAGGCAACGGTAAGATCGCGGGGTGGGATGGGAGTATACGTTCCGTTTGTTCGAATCGAAAAAGATTGTCACTATTTGTTACGCAATTTACTTACTTTGTGGGAAAAAAACGGTACTTACCGATCGGTGCCATCGCGATTCTTTTTGCTCCTTTCGTAAAAGACAAAATTTTTTCCACTATTTTATCTTACGCATCACTGGAATGTCAGAGTCTTTAAAATCTCTTGTCGTTTGATCCTATTGAACTCGATGCGAGCGATGGTTAAGTGACACAACACTGACACCGCGAATCGCTACGTCACCGCGTGAACGCGTCCTCGTAACTGTAAGTTTCCGTTACCGCCATCTATTATACGGTTGCTCGTCATCTTCCCCTCTCATTATATTCCCCTCGTCGTTATGAATCAGCAAACGTAATACTCGATTTCAATGTCGTTGCGCAAGTCGACTGATGTCATTTCCACCAAGATAGATTAAGCTCAGTTAAGGTACTATTTATCCTTTTCTAATTTTTAGTACCAGAAAAAGAGATAAAGTTAATCCAAGATTAAAGTTAATCTATATTGGTAGAAACCAGGCATTAGAGAGAATCTCGACACTCTAAAAAGTGAAATCTCATTCTTGAGGACTGAAAATTAAGCTCCTCCTCTTCAAAGTAAAATTAAAGTTACTTTTATCACATATATAAAATTATCATACTTAAAGTGAAATTCCACTCTAAAAAATGTAGAGACTACACTGGTAGAAATTAATCTTCTTATAATTCTTATTCTTCTGGTCCTACGAATTATGCCCGATTTATACCAATGCAGATTAACTTTAATTTTAATTTGATTTACTTCTTATTTTTTTCTAGGAATTTTTTTTAGGAATTAAAAAAAATAAAGTTATAAGCTAAATCGAGATTAAAGTTAATCAAAGAAGTATTTTAAGATCACAAATGTGAATACACAACTGAATAACTAAAAGTTAAGTTAAAGTTAATCAACATTGATAGAAATAAACCAGATGCTCATTCTACCAATATAGTTTAATTTTAATCTCGATTCAGCTAATTCATCTTGTTCTAATTTTAAAAATTAGAAAAAGACGAAGAGTTAAGTTGAGCCGAGATTAAAATTAATCTATATATGAAACGAGTATGAGTCGGTTTTTCGCTATCATATTATACGCATCTGATTAAAGTATTGTCGAGATAATCGCGCGAAACGCCGTCCATGTTTGAATTGCGTTTAAACGAAAAGAGGAAAAAAATGAGAAATCTTTACAGGAATTACGCGTGCTCGCTGACAAATCGTCGGCTGTACAGATCATCGAGATAGGTAAGCCATAATTCTTGCTATTTTGTTATGAATTGCATTATTAAACTTAACGGTATAAATTAGGTCATTATTCGCTAAATTCTCGCTGATTAGCACAGAGAAATTTGAAATATTTGAATCGTCCAATGGGAAGAATTATTTTGTTTTTAATATTTTTATCGTGGTGAAAAAATGTTTTGGAAAAAAAAATGAGATGATTTGCAATAATTATATCTGATGAAATATCTCTCGAAATTTTGAAATTTTGATATTTCAATTGTGCAATTAACTTTTGATTCCATAAAGTATACATAAAGTGTATCCTTTTATCTTTATTTATTATTTAATATTAGGTGGAATAGCAAAGATAAAATGCAAGGACATAATGCGTTTTACGGAATACAACCTAAGAATATTGGGTTCTTTTAAATATCAAGGATTAAAATCAATATAAAGTTTCAATATTATTTTGGTTAAAATTCCAATCCTTATTAGAATATTTAATGGTGAAAATGATTTATAAATTAACATTCCTAGATCTAACAATTTTGTAACAATTTTTAAAAGCAATTTTTAAATAAGGGTAAATAAGATTTAGTCTTAATATTTCGTTTGCGAATTACTGTCATGAAGAACGAATATTACACTGTAATAACATTCTATTCAAATGTAATTGCAACAATTGTATAATTCTAAATTGAATTTTTTAATTTTTTCTTTTGTTCATAAACTTCAATGATTTGAATCAAGTGAAAGATTGTTTAGATTTAAATTAAAAATCAAGCTAGATTGCAAAAGGATTCGAATTGTAAAAATTTCATTTTTTTTTCTAAATTTTATTGACAATGAGATTCGTATTTTTTCAAACCACTGATCAAAATAGCTAAAAAATACACATAAATTGAAAATGTATAACTGGTTATACCAGTTATAACGCGATGATGAATAACGCATACAATGACGTAAACAAAATTTCAACAGATTAATTTTAGGATAGGAACACGTTATGGTAATCGAATATTCGTACAAAAGCATGTCTAAATTCCCGGTTAAAGAAAAATGCTAAGATCTTACTTGTGTGTGATGTGGGAAGAATATTTTCCTGCTTTTCTTGATTATCCACTTTATTATCGACATTACTATCTATCTTCACTTTGCTTTCTGCTTCGTTTTTTATTTCATTCTCGACATCGTTTTCCGTTTTGCTCTCTACTTTATTTTCTACCTGGTTCTCCATTTGATTCTCCATCTCATCAACATAATCCTTCGTTTTGGTCTCCAGTTTATTCTCTGTCTTGTTCATCTGATTCTCTATTTTATTTTCTATTTTATTCTCAATATCATCATTCATTTTACTTCCTGTTTTATTTTCTACTTCATCTATTTCGTTCTCTATGTTATTATCGATATTACCCTCTGTTTTAGCCTGCAGTTTAGTCTCCTTCTTGTCTATCTGATTCTCCACTTCATTCTCGATAATACTTTCCCTTTTATTTTCTGCTTTCTCTACTTCATCTATTTGGTCTTCTACCTTGTTTTCCATTTTGTTCACATCGTCCTCCGTGTTAGTCTCCAGTTTATTCTTCTTCTTGTCTATCCGATTCTCTACTTTGTTCTTCATTTTGTTTTCCATTTTATTCTCGACACCTTTCGTTTTATTCCTCTCTTTATTCTCTACTTCGTCTGTCTGACTTTCTATTTTAACATTGTCCTCTGTTTTGACCTCCAGTTTATTCTCTATCTTGTTTTTTTGGTTCTCCACTTTGTTCTCCATTTCGTTCTCAATATCATCCTGCGTTTTGCTCCTCACTTTATTCATCTTGTCTACCTGATTTTCCACTTTATTCTCCACAACGCTCTCCATTTTATCCTCAGCTTTGTTTTCTCCCTTGTTATGCAGCTGCTTCTTTGTTCTATTCCGCGCTTTATGCTCCTCGATTTCTCGATCGCTCGAATCAGAATCGACAATTTGCGATTTTTCACAACATATCATCCATGCTTTCGCCTTATTCAGTTTACGCGCTTTCATATTCGCGACCTTGCATTAGATAGATGCGAAATGAAGAAAAATAAAATCCGAATACAATCGACACGTCTACTGCGAAACGCGTCGCGAACATTCCTATCGTAGAAAAAAAGATGCCATTTTGCTTGATCGATATACTAATCAATGTGCTATCTGATACCATCTACTTTTAAAATTTTCTACTTTAGAAACGTTAAAGATTAATTCTTTCTTGCACGCGATAAGGAGATCAATTTTTTTTTTATTCTTTATCGAGGAGTGATATGTGACTTGTATTAGTTAAAATGTGATAATAAGAGTCATCGCATTACTGGGAAAATTAAATTCATACATGACATACAAAAATATCTCTACGTCACATCTCATATAATAATCTCATGTAATAATTTCATCGATCAATATGAAACATTCAACGAGATAACATATATCACAGTTCTTCGTATTTCTTAAATTTAATAAATAAGAGCAGTATTGAGAAATTAAACGATTCTTTAAATTCTTTTAATTCCTTCATGCGCTTCATTTACCGTGGCCTTTTGTTTTATAATTAGCATTCCGAAAACGATTCTTGAACATGACTAGTACTTTAACAATCTAGAAATCTTTAAAAATAGATAAACTTGTTTTCGTCATTTATTCCTTTGTCTTTATAGATATTAGAGTAAAATAAGAATAATTAAATGATTAAAACTTTTATACATAATACAATACATATATATTTTTTTAGAAATATAATTTTAACACGTGTTCATTAGAACGAGCAATATATATTAATATATTAATTTAAGTACAATACGACGAATTTTTTCAAAAATCTTTCTTTTTTCCAAAAGGATTATAAATTTTAATTAATGTGATATCAAACTTGTACTAATATCTATTTCATTATTTTTTGAAAATAAATTATGAATTTTAATCTTATCGTGTAAAATTGGAGCAAAATTTCTTTAATTTTATCAATCTAGTGAAAATATAAAAGACTAATGAAAATGTAAAAAGTGCTGTGTCACGCCATTGCATTAGTAAGCCTTCATTGACGTATGCTATACATATATGCTTTGACAAATGCTTGTGTATAATACAAGAGAAGAATCAGCTTTATTAAATATTTATCGCGCAAAACTGAACTTTCTTTTCATAAACATGGAATTTAGCGAGTTCTAGCATCGATCGCGAAAAAAATTTTACCTTTTTACAGATTTAACGAATACGGATAGCTACAAGAGGGTCGTAGACACAGTGAATGAAAGAGTAAATGGCGCTGGTCTTAACGTTCTCTTTAATAACGCTGGTATTTCCAGCAAATTTACGCGTCTTGGCCTCGTAAAGAAACAGCAGATTACCGATGCTTTTCTCATAAATACCGTGGCACCGATTATGCTAACAAAGGTATACCTACAGTCCATTTACATTCATGAATGTTACATTACCGAATAACGTCGGTTCATAAGAAAATAATAATCGATTCAAGGCTTTCCTACCGCTACTTAAAACAGCTGCGAAAAATTCCGAGGATAAAACGGGATTAAATGTAAGAAGAGCAGCAGTTATTAACATGACATCTATCCTAGGCAGTATTGCCGAAAATGGTGATGGCGGTTTTTATCCTTACAGATGCAGCAAGGTAAAACTTTAATCTTCTGGAACTGACAATCTGTTGGACCCACTTAATTATAAATCTCTTTGTCAAAAATGTCAATTCAATTTGTCACATCTACATTATTCTTATTAAAAATCACGAATTTATATATTTTAGTGTTCATTCTCTTTTATACGTATTAATGCACGGACTGTGATATTATGTCATTTTAATTCCTTGAAATTAGTGCCACTTTAATTCTCTGAAATTAGTGCCTTTTAATTAATATAAATTAAATGGATCTTTTACAGACATTTTCGTATCAGTTCTGTAGAATTAAAATTTAAATATTGTACATTCTTATTGAAATGTAAAATTGAGTTTTGATAAAATTTGTAGAGTACCTATATTACTGTATGTATAATTTATAAATTTTTAAGTTTTAAAATTAGAAAACCTATATTACACTTTAGATTTTGTCAATACGTGTATCTTGTATCGTTAAACACTTGAGATAATTTTGCAAAATTTTATTTAATCTCACTTATAAAATAGGCGGCGCTTAACGCGGCGACAAAATCAATGAGCATCGATTTAAAAGCAGATGGGATCTTGGTGGTGTGTTTGCATCCAGGATGGGTGCGAACCGATCTGGGTGGCAGCAACGCTCCAATGGACGTCGACAGCAGTGTCAATTGCATTCTGAATACCTTAAACTCGTTAACGGAAAAACAAACCGGTTGTTTCGTGCAGTATGATGGTAAAATATTATCCTGGTAATAGTGATCAAATATTTAATAAATGAATTTTTTTGTACATAATATTTTATATGGATTTTTAAATACTTTAAATTAACACTAAATATACATCGTTTTTGTAAAAAAAATCATAAATATACATATATTTTAATTAGAAAAAAACTCTAAAACAAAGAATATTCTTCACACTTTCGATGACTCATTCCCTCAAATTTTGACTTAATGTCTCATTAAACACAATTTAAGTGAAAATATTCTTATAAATGAAATATTTCCACAAATCGCTTTTTACATTTTGGAATACTCGCTATAACAATTAATAAGAATATTTTTAAATATAAAGATATTCTTACTAACATTTATATCTTTATACAAACATACTACAAATGTTTTATAATATTTTCAAGAGATGCTATAATATGCACTGATTAAGAGATCATCTATTTTATTCGTATGAGTTCAAGCTTATTTTGTACATGTCACGGTGCTATAACGCAGAGGAATGCAAGTTCTCCTATAGTATTAATGAACAAAAATGATATTCGAGATATATACAATGATTTTTAAGGACTATCAGAAGCATGAACTGTATATAAAGGTATGTTTTTTAGCACTTGACTTTTTGTTTTTGCAAAACTGTAATGTTATTCCAATAGTTTGCATGGATAATTCTTGATGCAATAATCATAGCAAGAAAAACACAATTCCGAAAAAAAGTAATACTGCAGTGTGTGTTACTAATCGCCGCGAATGTACAATCCGCTTTTATTATCAAACATTTTTCAATGTCTGAAGTCACTTTTACAATCTCATACTCTAGAATCTTTAAGTTAAGAATAGAACATGTACATATATATTATTTTATTGTTTCCGACGGGTTACAATCACTTCATATTCTTTTACTGAAAACTTTCAATTTTTTAATACAGCGATGTTAAAGAAGCCTATCAAATGAATATCTGTAAAGCGTTCCCGTTAATGAGCCTTAGAAGCCGCCTAATGAGCATTTAAAAATATACCAAAAATCTGGAAACAGTCTAATATCTCGGAAAGTATGCATTTTTGAAAGAGATGTTTTAGACAAAAGTAGAGTTTAATAAGATGTATTTACTATTTTATTGACCTTGAGTGGCATCGCCAAAGTCAAAATTGACGATGCCTTCCAAAGTCAAATAAAGCCAATAAATACATCTTATTTAACGCTACCATTTTTGTCTAAGACATTTTTCTAAAAAATGCATACTTTCTGAGATATTAGTTTTCAGATTTTTTGGTATATTTTTAAATGCTTATTACTCGGCTTCTAAAGCCCATTAGCGCGAATGGCTTTACAGGTATTCATTTGATAGGCTCCTCTAACATCGTTGCAAGTTTGATCAAAATCGGTGAAGAGCAGAGCGTAGCCTCTCCTTATTAGACTACGCATATTTTTAGCGGGATTATATAAAAACAAAAAAAGAAGTTTAATAAACTGATTGAGATGACGTGCAAGAGCGGTTGATTTATAAATCAACAAATCTTAAGTTCAATTCCAAGCTCCATTCTATATGCATTGTATAAGTAATTTGATTCAAGGATTAAATATTTAATATAAAAACAATATACATACATAAACGGATTGAGCACTCGCCTGTTATTCTATTCAATTAACCGATCGTTGTTTCTAATTTCTAAATTCAATGGGGAAGTTTGTAATAAATTCATATGTGAAAAAATAAATTCCATTATACATAATTCAAAACGTTTCGATACTATTTAGAATCGATACTATTTGCATTTATATAAGTATATGTATGTATATATAATATATATATAATTTATATCTTACTAAATTCGAATGAAACAGAAAAGAAAAACTTTTCTTGTGACCCATTCATATTAGGAAGTATGTCTTAATAAAAAATTATCAAGTGCAAATTCACGAAAGAGATAGATTCCTAAATGTCAATCTCTATACGATGTATTGGCGGTGATGCTGATTGTAAGTCAAACATTAGTCAGTCTTTAATCTCTTGGGTGCAGGTTCGCTGTTTTGTGAATTCGAGTCTTCTGAAAAGCCCAAATGTGCAGAGAAATCTGTCAGTCCTTGAGAATCACTAACAGTAGAGAAACCTAGTATGTAAAAAAATTCATATTTTATGTTAATCAATGACATAATAATTTTTACAAACAGTTTTCACAAATTACCAAAATCGAACTCACACGTATTGGAATCTTCTGTAAGACCGAAATTAGAATTTGATGATTCTATTCCTCCTTTCCTTGGTAAACCGTTTTCCTTGTCGGAAACTGTCTTTCCCTTTTTCTTCTACAAAATAAAACAATTTATTCTTAACTACTTGTTTTGATTAATTTTAATCAGCATGTATCATATTTTTTGCGTGAAATACCTGATCGAGTGTCGAGATTGGAACCCATTTATATATTTTCATAGTTGTTTCTCCTATTGTGACCCATTTCTTTTCCCTGCGATCATATATGTATTCAGAATTTTATCCATTTATTTTTATATAAATAACGAATTTAATAGAATATAGGAGCAAAAACATGCATTATTCAATAAAGAATAAAAGAAAGATCCTTCAGTTTTCATAGCTAAACTATAGTCGGTATTCATAGTTGATTTTTATTTTAAGACCATCTTAAGTAATATCTTAAATCGTTAATTGGCCCTCTCTCTCTCTCTCTCTCTCTTTCTCTCTCTCTCTGATTGATTCATAATATCTTAAGATTGTACTTAAGATGGTCTTAAATATAAGATTCGACTATAAATACCGGCCTATGTATTACTAATTGTAAGTATACGTTTGTCTTTGTTTGCTATGACAAATTCTATCACTCTATCCAAAGCTCAGCTATGAAATCTTCAATTGAATTGATAATATTCTTATCTGAACGTTCGTTTTTAGTAGATTAAAAGCTTCTGTCATACAAAATTTCATATAATTTTTAATATTTTGATACTCGAAACGGATATTTCAAGTTTGAACATTAGCAACTGCCTCGCAGTCTTTCATCAATACGTACATCAGACATCACGCCCTTCTGACAATTAAACAAAACACAAGCACTTGTTTCACTTTTTTCGTATGATCCGTGAATATCTTCCATGAAACAATATAAATTAGCGATAAATGACAAACGTAAGACCTGGCAATTCCTTTTATCCGCCTTTTTCTCTCCTTCCGAACACAACACAGGAAACTTACCAATGACGAACTTTATCAACTACTTGCATTACACGTTTAATGTCATCCTTGGCACGACTACGAGTCTCCGCCCGCACTGACCGCGACATCATGTTATTGTTCACGCGCTATTAAATCACCGGTAATCAATTATTGCACCAATTACACGGCACCAAAGATACCGGGACATCCGTGGGGCGAAAGCAGTGAGAGGTTAGGAAAGGTGACAGAAATCCAAGAAGTCCAAGAACCTCTAATAACACTCGCAATATTCGACTTTCTATCACGACTAACTTCACCAGTTCAACCAGTTTAACCAATTTCAATGTCTTCGATTCGAATACACTTGCAATTTTCGATTTCCGCAATTGTCACTCTGCTCGCACTTTTAGGGAATTATTCTATGTATTCATAAAAGCGAGTGTAGTTGTCGTTCCGAATGCATCATTCGTGTCTAACCTAACCTAACCTAACCTATATCTAACCTAAATACTATCACTTTTAGTTGCGATATTTATTTTTTCAGTTGTGATATGTTGTATATTAAACATGTGTCCGGCGAGTAAATAGACAAATCTATTTTTTATGTGTGATTTAAAAGATATTGATATATTTTAGCAAATATGAGCGAAGTAAAAAAAGAAGAGAAAACGCCACTCCGCTATCATGAGTGGATGGTATGCGATTATACCTTTATTTATATCATTATCCATTGGATCTTCAATTTGTATTCAATTTATATTTGTATATTTTTCCTTTAGATTAGACCATGTATGATATACAAAGATGAGTATGATGATTGCAGCAGTATAAAGGCTCGTTTCCATCAATACTTTATATTCGGTGAAACAATCGACTGCAACCAGTGGAAGATTGATTATCGCAATTGCTATCAATGGGAAAAGCACAAATCGGAAGAAGCATATGTATGCAGGTTGCCATAAATGTTTTGACGATAACACATCTCAATTTCTGATGGACTAAGAGAAAAACTTTTGTAACTATAAATATTTTAATTATATATTATTATAATTAAAATATTTATAGTTACAAAAGTTTATGATTATTACTTCTATAATATTAATAATAATTTTTTATACTACAAATATATACATAGTGGAAATCGAAAATTACTATTATAATTATACTTATTATTGTAAAAATAATTGCAGTTATTACAATTTATAATCTTTTTATTAAAAAGTAATTTTTCCAAAAATTATAGTAATTTAATAGTAAATTATAGTAAAGTTAAATTATAGTAATTGCAACATTTCTTATGATAATAATAATTGTAATCATACAGCATTTTCTATTGTAGCAGGTTTTAAAAAAACTGATTCAATTTGGATTAATGATGCTGCAAGCTGTACTATTGATAGAGCATGTAATGTCAATCAATAACAAAGCATAATCCAACCCAATTAAAAACTTACTACAGTCGAAAATGTTCATAATCCATAGCCAACTATATATTTGTTGATAGAATTATATATGTTATTATTATTAACATTATAGCAATTGTAATCATAATTATAGTAACATGTAATTACAAATATTAAAAATTTTTCTCTCAGTGAAGTAAAACAATACTGAAACAAAATCTTCGCAGGACGCGCTGATTAAGAGCGAGAAGCAACGCCGATATAATCGATTGCATGCGCATTATCAGAACGACGTCTGGGAGAGGAGGAAGAAACCGCCAGAGAACTGGAACACTCCTCTGCCCGAATGGATGCAAAAGAAGTTTGAGAACTCGTATCTGCATATACGAAACAAAGAGATGAAGCAGAACGTAGAGGTATCTCCTCTCGATACAAAATGTACTATATTGTAACAGCAGATTTTTTATGTTATCTTAAACGTAGCTTATACATACATATATTTATTATTCAAAGTCATGTGTACAATAATACATATGTAAAGTTTTGCAGTCTGCGAATAAATATATGATCATGGCCATAGGATTATATACCTCACGTTTGCTCCAAACTATGCGTGATTTGCATTCCTTGATGTCATTGTGCTTCTCCATAGCCGAAGATGGATTCACTTAATTATAAATCTCTTTATCAAAAATGTCAATTCAATTTCCTTTGTGTTACATCTGTAAACTAAAATTATTTTTATTATACTTAGAATTCATTCTTTTTTATATAAGTTATGTTATTTCAGTTTCTTGAAATTACCGTTTAATCCAGAGACAGCCATATTATTATAAGTAAATGTTTATTTAATGCCATTCAAAGAAATACGTATGAAGATTTAAATATTTTTTCAGTGAATTTTATGATATATATAGATGATCGGGAATAATTGAAAGATATTGGATTGAATATCGTACTTAAACTATTCGTTCTATTTTTCCAAGTATTCTTTAAGTTCAATAATATTTTTCCACAAGGGAACGATAAAATTCACAGACAAATTTCGATATAAATAATTCTTTCAGCCTTTCCGTTCATTCCCCGCGAAAAAGAGGAGCAAGGAGGAGTTTTTGAACGCAACGAAGCGTGAGCTGCGCATGCGTGAGACTTGTTTTCACCTTGAACCAAACCACCAGCCCCGAGCGACGGCGCAGAATCTCCCGGAGCGGAACGACGCGGGATCATTGCGTCGGTAAGGTCGCGGGACATGCGTGGTCGTCCGAGGATACGTCGCCTGGCGATCTTCCTAATCTCTTAACGGCGTCTACATCGCCGAGGAGTCAATTCGTGCGCCGAATGAAAGAAGAAAAGTCACTGGATCACGAGACGCGAGTAAACGGAGCGAGTGGAACGTCCAGTGTTTCGAACGTCGCGGCGCGCGAACCTTCCACTCTTGTTTCTACTCGCGCTCTCTTTCTCTCTCTCTCTCTCTCTCTCTCTCTCTCTCTCTCTCTTCCTCTCTCCGTCCTTCCTCATAATTACGCCGCTTTTTCCGTTCCACATACGTGCGCGTATATGACACGTACATAGGTGCGTGCATGTATACACATACGCCGTACGCATCGGAGTACGTCCTAACCGAATCATGTTCCGCGTCTGTATCAAGTAGTGATTGACGAGTGTGTGCGACGCGTGGACGCTCCGCTGAATGAATGACATAACTTATACATAGATATATAAATATTGCGTAGATCGGATCACGTGGTTGGCGTGTCTTAACTCGGAATAAGTCGGTGCGGCGACGACAGTGCGATCGGTATCGAATATAATCGGACCCGCGTTATCCCGTACGTTACGAGTTCGGCGCGTCGCGTCGAACGCGGAGCGTAGCGCGCGTGCGGCGGCGCGCACTACAAGCGGAGCGGAACGAGACGCGTTATAGCGGGCCGGGGCGCGTCGGGAGCTGGAAGCAAAGCGGAGCGGTGTCCGAAGCAAAGCGTGCGTTGCCGTGGCGTAGCGTCGCGCGTCGCTCCTTCGTGGCACGTGCGTGTTTATACGAGCGTCTCACGAAGCGACAATGGCCGCGGACTGCGTGGCGGACGGCGATTACCTCGGCGAATATTCGCGATTCTTCGCTGAATTCATCGCCAGGGTGAATCCGGATGATCAGCTGCCGGTGAAGGTGAGCGTTTACGACGTCAATGAGAACGAGCTCGTCGGTGAGATCATCAGCGTGACTCTACAGTACCTCAATCGAATGTAAGCAAACTTGCCTTTTGTTGTTTGGATTGATCATCATGTAGGAGTGGTGTGATGCCCTGTCATGCGTTTTTTTTTACGTGCGTGTTTGTGTGTACAAATTGTAGACGTGCGTTTGTATTTGACATTCCGAACATGCCGAATCTCGCATTGGCTCCGCGCCTGCGTTCGTCCGCGTGAAGCGCGAGATACGTCGCTTTTTAATCTCTTGTATTTGTAGAGACAAATTTATGTTTGGACAAAAAACTCGGGATATCTGGAAAAAATAGAGAAAGACATATTTGCTTCTGAAATTGTTTCTACAATACAAGCGTTAGATCTGATTAAGCTTGATTGATGATTCATTATTTCTGTACATAAGACGATAAACACCAACTAATGTAACATCTATGTCATAATTTCACACTCAACAATATATACAGATATTATAATATGTTTTATGTAACAATTACGTTGTTGAGTGTGAAATTATAACATTGATTTTATGTATTATACTTTGTATTTACTGTAGAGTAGAAAAAGACACAATAATTTAAATTCCAATCAATTTTTACTAATATTTATATAAATTCTTATAAGTGTTGTTATATGCTGATAGTCCTCTTGAGTATCCATTCTCAAATAACAAAAAGTGTTTAAAATTGGATAAGACGTTTTTCGCATCTAAAAGATGATTTAAAGACGTCTTATGTCACAATTTTAGATTTTGTGTTGTTTGGGTTTATTCACTCGCGATTCTTTCCCACGGCAAGACGTTTCTGCGAGTAATTAAAATGAAAATCATTTCTGACATAAAATTTTTATTACAAAAACAATTACAGGAACAGGAATTTTTTTTAGATAATTCGGCTCGCTTATTTAGCATATCGAGCGATTTTTCTATACTGAAAAAAAAATAAAATATTTTCATAAATATTTATTTAAATAGTTCTAACGTAAGTAAATATTTACGAAATGTAAAAATATTTGATATAAAAACCATTAATTTGATTTAGCTGTAATTTTTTATTGAGTAAATATTTACTTAGTACTATTTAAACAAATATGTATTAAGATTTAGATAAGATTATGAAATACTTTTCAGTATATTGTTGCCCGACAGTTGTTTTTACAATATGAAATATTATCTGTAATTATTTAACTGATTTTGCATTATTTTACGACTCTTTCTAGAACTAATCAAATATTGTGAAATACAGATGCAATATTAAATACAAGAAAATCAAATCTACTTATATAATACACATATGAGAAGAAACAAAGAACATGCACTAATTTTGAATCTTTTACTTTTTCACTTCTTTGACACAGTCCAAATTTCCAAACTAGGTTTCTATGAAAATTATTTAATGATAGTTTATTTAGTTTTGATGTCATTTTAAAATTATATTTACATTTTAAAATTATATTTGTTTCATTTTCAAATTTTCGTGTATTAAAATTAAAATTAATATTTTAAATGTATGGATTTTCTTGTTTATCTCACATGTAATTCGTTTTTTGAAAAATAAATAAGCACAAGTTCATTAACTATTGCATTAGTAAATGTAAACTTAAAGAATAAATAATATAAAGAATAAATCTAATAAATCGA
>NW_017259576.1:1515097-1531463 GCF_001594045.1 Atta colombica | reverse complement strand
TATATATATATATATTATGAAGGCACTATTGCAATGATCTATTTTTTTATACAAGAAGAAAGCCGAGAAAGTTATGAAATATTTTCTCTTGTAATTCTCAATAAACGCGATTTTTATATTGCATTTATAGCACAAAGATACTTGAACTGTTTCAAAGACGCGAGAATATTGTGTGCATCGTGGAAAAAAATCGACACGCAAAAAAGTTACGCATAGTTGCACGGTGCCTCACGCAAGCAGGAAATGTATGTAAGATTATGTAAGAAATTTGCCCTCTCGAACCGCGAGTTCTTCGAAGGCGCGAAATAACCGAATCGCGAGATGAAAGTTGCTTCCGCACTGCCGTTGCGTTTATCTATTTTAACTGAAACTCACAAGAATCACGAGACTATCGCCGCCCATCGTTATCACGAACCAGGCGGAAAGAATAAACACTATGCACACGATACATGATAAACGAGAGGTAGCCAAAATATTTAAGCTCCCTTCTTTTAGTTGCACTCTGTGTACTTACTTAATACTTTCTTATGTGTATGTGACTTTTTCTCTTTTTCTTTTGTAAAAAAATTCTGAGTATTTATTTTATTAGTATGAAAAGTGTAAATAATACAACGAGAAAAGGATAGATTTTTTTATTAAAAGATAAAGATTAAGATATATATTTATATTAACTTTTTAAAATAATATTTTCTTAATTTTATAAATGTAGAAAAAATGCTTTTTCTTTCTTTTTCATTTAGAAGGCGAATCTTGATTGTGAATGTTTTTTTTTATATATTTACTCATAAGATATAATTAGTCATAAGATATTAATTGTAACTGTTATAAAACTGTCTAAAATTACTACTAAAAATTAACATCTCCATATTTTTAAAAAAAAGAAACTGATTCCAACTGATCAAAGCATACATATATAAAGTTTAGTATTGTTTATTAGATATAAATTACAACTGCAGTTATAAAACTATCGTTAGAAGTTATTAATATTCGTATTTTATTTTATTAAGAAAGTTAAAAACTGATCAAAGAGTCTGTATTTTTTAAATTGATATTGCCTTGTAAATATTTCTCGGAAGTAAGAAATATGATAAAAGCCATGCGGTTTGGTTTCAGATACTGTCCACCAAGCTTACAGTCCTATATCTCACGTCTCGTAATACAAGCGATCAAGTCAACATGCAAGAAACAGCCGGAAGTCTGCGGACTAAGGCAGCAAGAAAAGAGTAAGTTTTTTTTTATAATTTTGTACCTTAATAAATATTCGCAAAAAAAAACGAAATACAAACTGCTTATTTAAAAAATTATGTAAGCATTTCTGATTTCCAAATATAATCATTTTAACATATAGTCAACGCATGCTATAAATGCTTTGAAGCGTTCTTTGATTGACCAAGTAGTAAAATTCTTTCTTTTGATTGGTCATTCAAATGCTTCAAAGCATTCGTAGCGAGACTTTAATCGCGCCTTTAATAATTCCTGATAAGTCAAAGATCTTTGAAAATGTATATTTATATTTGAAATAAATGGCTCATACAACGATCAAAATAATAATTTATAAACGATTAAAATAATAATTTATTTATTATAATTCCATATAAATTATTATTTTGATCGTTGCATTAATAATTTATTTCAAATATAAATGAATTTTCAGAGATTTTTTTATTTATCAGTGACTTTATTTATATTCTATATAAATTTGGTGGATTTTTTCGCAGCGTACGCGCCTTTGAAGCTCATGCAAGCCGTCACAAACGAAGTAAACGAGATCTGCAGACGGTATTTAGATAACAGCAGGCTAGCTCTCTTGCCACCGCCTTCATCAACGCCGCAAGTGACAGTGGGTGCTATCAGAAATGCCAGAAGAAAAATGGAAGATCGCCATATAATCTTGCACGATTTAAATACCATGTTTAATATTCAGGTAAAGATCTCGCCAATGTGTTTGCAATCATAATAATATATAATATATAATAATAATAATAATATATAATGCTGAAATAATAAGTATTGATTTACGCGTTAAAATTTATTAGCGATTATATTCAAAATTAGTTCCATCTGACATTCTTGACGTATTAATATATGAGCTGATACGTTAATTGTACTTTGCAGGATGATACTATCGTGGATTACTATGCTGTATTCGATGGCCACGGTGGACAAGACGCCGCGGCATATTGCGCAACACATTTGCATCAATATTTGGTCGAGAGTGTGTACTATCCAACAGATCCGGAACGTGCGTTGCGCGATGCCTTCCTGACGACCGATGCACAATTCATAGCGAAGTCGAGTATACAGGTAAATGTTTCTTACGTGAAATGCTATATTTTATTTTGCATAATTCGCTACCGATAACTTTGTTGATTCGTCATTTCGTTACAGAAATTAAATGGCGGAACCACTGCGGTTTGTGCGTTGCTGATAAATAAGAAATTGTACATTGCTTGGGTTGGTGACTCCATGGCTTCGTTGGTCACATATGGCAATGTGAAACAATTAGTCAATCCTCATCGACCAACAAGAGAAGTAAGTAACCTGAATTTCCTACTTCTTTTAATAGAATAGAATTTGAAATATAAGATAATCTCATTTTTGACGGAATATTTCTATGTTTAAATCGCGTATTCAGCTATTTCAATCTTAATAAAATCTCGATCTTGATGAACTCCAATTCATATTTATAGCCAAATGTTAATAATTCTTGATACGAAAACTAATTTAGCCCATCGATTAAATCGATAGTTCACCAGGCTAATAATTTTTAAGCTTATTTGAGACTATATTTTTAATTTTTATTAAATCTTCCGCTATTACCTTCTTTTCTTGTAAAATAAAAACTATGGAGATTAATTTTAAATCATGAAAAAATTTAATTAATAATAATGTTGAATATTGACGTCTCTAATTGTCATATATAATTTTGCTTCGAACCACATGATCGTACAATATTACGTGCTTATAAAACGGGCAGTGTATTCGAACTCGCGTCGTATGTACACCAGGTGATGCGGCAGTCGGATCGACCGTAATAATCTGTCTGTCATGAATATTTTTAAACAACAGTCCACGTTTGGAATCTATAATGGGTACGTAATTACGAGTCTCATTCAAACACGTCGTCCCCATTCTCCAGTGATAGTATGCGAGATCTCGCTTGAGTGGCGACAATTTTTTCTCTCCTTGGTAATATGGTAGCCAATCTTCCGATTTGAGCCGATCGTAAAAATCAATATAGGCTGATTCTTCGATCTGTAATTTTGTTATGGAGCTTCGAACGAATATGATGGTTGATAGAATTCTTAGTCTGTTGGCTCGCTCGCGCAGGGCAAGTTCCTTCATTAACGTACCAACTGGTGACACAAATTCCGAAGTGAGTTCGTAATACCGGTGAACGGGAAATATTAGATCTTTCACGATTCGTAAGCGACGATAAAAGCTCTCCTCGCTCAAAGTCTCGCCGGTGCAGCGGTATCCGAGCTCGGCCAATTGGCGCGCAGTTTTGTTGCTTTTGAGGTAGAAGATATCTATAGGCGTCACCAGCGAGTCTAAATATTCTTCATAATTTTGAAAACTCAGCAATCTTCTGTCGCTGTCGATCTGCGTTCCAATGACAGTCATGTTTATAAAGAAAAAAAGATAGAGAGAGAATTTTATTTTTAAACCAGTAATTTTATATTGTCATCGACGTTCAGAATGTTTTGTATTATGAACAATCGAGACGCGTGAAATGTGAATCCAAAAGGTAATCCAAGCGAGAGTATCGAAATATCGACACGTTTGACATTTATACGTTATCACGAGAATGTTATGCTCGACTCGCTTTTATTGACATTGCCACGTGCAAAATCTATCCAAGCTGGGTATCCTATTTACTATATATTATGATGTATCCTATTTACTATATATTATGATCTTTTCCTTTCAGGATGAGAGCGAACGGATTCGCAATATGGGAGGAGTCGTCGTTCATTGTATGGGTGTATTGCGAGTAAACGGATTCCTCAGCATATCCCGAGCCATTGGTAAGTGATTGTAATATGTACATTTTTATCACGTTTTTATCAAAGATATAAAAAATTATTGAAAATAAAAAACTTCCGCATTTCTAATCTCGTTATGTGGCAAAATGCTTACAAGCATTAAAGCTGATTGATGTGCAATCTTTTTTAAGGATCATTTTCAGAAGACCATTTTCAAAAATAAGTAAAATCTTTCGCATAATGTGAATTTATTTATTTCGTTTGCATAGAATAGAAAATATGATTTTATATTTTCGGCTGCAAACCGACACCGCAAAAAATTCGCAGATAGGCTGCAAGTTGCGTATCACTGCTTAGATAATATAATTAATCACTATTAAATAATTAAACGCTAAAAATATTTGTCTAATATTTGTTTAATATTTGTCTAATATTTGTTTTTATCAATATATAAACAATATAACTTTCTTGGTTTAATCTATTCTTTATCTTTTTCTAATTTTTAGATTTTAGAACTAGGAAAAGATAAAGATTATAAGTTGAATCAAGATTAAAGTTAATCGACATAGAAATAGACATACCTAAGCAAAATTTTAGATCACGATAACATTATTTTGATGTTAAACTGAATCTTAAAGTAATCGGATCGTAAAATAACTTTTAATAATTATTTTAGAAGAATTATTTTTACCTCCTTTTGTTATGATGACTTTAGATTCTGCTAGGATAAGGATGGATTAAACTTAATTCACGCTTAATTCGTCAAATAATTCCTACGATACTTTGTTAATTCATAGAAGATAGTTCTATTATAATTATTATAAATTTTTTGTTGTAATATGAGAAAAAACTTAGATAAACTAAAATTATAGCTAGAACTCTCATAGTTTTGGTGATTGAATTAATCAGCGATTAAGTTAGTTTGAGGTTGCTTTTTTTAAAGGAATTAGATTATTTTTTGATAAAACTTCTATTGAACGTATCAGTCGACCTTCATCATGATATGAAAAAAACTCAGTACGATATGAAAGTATAGATGGAAGCAGCGTGATCGATCACAGTATAATAAAACGTATAAAACTTATACGTCGTTCAGAATATAAAAATTTTCTTCATAAGAATGCAAATTAAGTTTTCACCACAATCTAATTAATTTTTCTAAAAATTAATTTAAAACATCACTAAACATAACATCAATGTTACAATTTCGCACTTACCAATATCACTGTTATGTAATACTATGTTATATTACATTTATATTATTGCACGGAAAGAGCAATTTTGTTGAAATATTTAAAAATTTAGATAGATACAAATCTGAAAATAATATTGTTGGACTTAAAAATAATTATATAGGAAATTCAAGCATGATAAGCAATGCTGCAAAATGGTATTCTAGCAATCAATTTGAACGTTCTACATACATAACAATTTTGGTAGTCTAACAAAATTATTTTTCGATCTATATATTTAATTAAATTTTTAAATACTTTAAAATCGTTCTTTCCGTATGAATATGAAATTATAATTATGTTATTTTTAGTTAATATCAATTGCATAAAGATAAAATCTAAAACTAATTTTCTCAAATTTGAAATTAATTCATGCTTCATTTCTATAAAAATATATGAAATCACCTTGGTTGCACCTTGAGCGCTTCGTATGGAAATGTTATTTATCTTCATTTTCCTAGGCAATTGTAAGGAAATTACTTTTTCGCTTTTCATGGTCTGTGAATTCTTTATTCTACTCACGTAGTCGAAAACGTGATTCGCAACTAATCTTGAGATCGACATTATTTTCGACGGATTCGAATTTCCACGGCAGACAGAAGTAATCCGTTTTTGTTGGAAATGCTACTTTCGGATTGACGTAATCAATACAAGTTTTCTCGTGGAGAATTAAAATCATTCGACATCGAGCTTTCAGTATTTTGATCGCAAATAATCTATCGCAGAATTTCGAAACAATGTCACTGGTCGAGGTCGTTCGTAATGTCACTGACGATCGTCTTTGGAGAATCTTCTTTTTTAAAAATATTAGCAATGTTACATAATATTTTTAATAATTCCTAAATAATTAAATTAAATAAAAAAATTTAATTTAAAAAATTTCTAAATCTAAAAAAAACATATATTCCATTATATTATTCATCTTCATTTATGTTAATATAATATTAAATAGAACGTTTTATGAATTATACATTTAAATAATACATGTTTAATATAATAATTTACAAATAATAATTTAATACTCTATCTTTTCATATTTGATTAAAAAAAAAATTTCGCTTGCGGTGCAATGATAAATTTCTGGATCCGCCAATATGTAGTGTAGCTAAGTAAGGAACGAGAGGCCAGGTGAGCCCGTGCCCAACTATGGCTCAAGGCACAACCTGTAATGGTGAGGAAGGAAAGAGGAGGAAAGAAAAATTCTAGCCGCGTGTTGGGTATCCTGTTAGTTCCGTTCGCCCGCTGACACAATACTACGTGCAGTTACGCTCCAAGAGCGCTCTACCGAGTGTGGCTCGCACAACCGCATGTTCGGAATAATTAAGACTGTTTCTCTCATTCTTGCTTGTCTTTAGACGCATATAGGGCTAGCGAACCGCGATCTATTGAATGTTTATTGGCTTTTGATCTCCCAACATGCTTCAGAGATCAAGATGACCATGCACGATCTGTAAAAGACTGTGACATTTTTTATTTACATGAGCATTTGCGTTGCTCTATTCCTCATCAAATTACGTTGTATAAAATCCGATTGTATCAAGCGATTATATAAGCGAATTAAATAAACCTGGTTTAATGACTTGCCGTTATTAGCATAGAGAATTTAATTAACTGAAATTAATTAGCACAATAACGTTAACGCAACAGGTTCTAAACATAAAAGCTTCGGAGGATTCATTACGAAATTGTAAAAATTAATTTGTATTATGGGGAGTGAGATAATTCAGTTGCGTGATGCAAATATATTTTCTCGTGTATGTATACACCAAGCTCTGGCGCGGTTTCGAGAGGATAGTATAGAAGAAAAAGCGGCGTTCAGATTCATAATAACCGGAAGCGCGGCGTTGTTGCAGTGGCGTCGTTATTTAAATTAGCCGTGCTATTCATTAAACAGTTAATTATACTTAATTGCGCGCCGCGTGGCGTGTTTTTCACGTGTAAAATATCTGAATTACGGACTTTACCAATGGGTAAACCGTAACTTGCCTCCACTTCAATCTTAATCTCATACTTTCGGAGCTGAACATTCCTTTCCGCTTTTCGCGTTCGCGCCTAGTATAAGTCTCCGCAAACGCGTGCCTTCTAACAGCGCTTTTTCGTTTTTTTTTTCCAGGCGATGTCCCGTATAAACCGTACATCAGCGGCGAGCCCGAGGTTCGATGCGTATCTCTGGACGGCACCGAGGATTTTCTCATAATCGCCTGTGACGGATTGTGGGACTACGTCGATCAGAGAACTGCGGCGCTCCGTGTCTACCGGCAGGTGCTGCAAAATCCCTGTGAGTATAATGTAATTTCACTTAATTCAGTAATTAATCAAATGATGAATTCGCACTACAATGGATTAGTGCATATTACAAAGGCTGCTTTGTACTTAAAGTATCTAAATATGGCGTAATACCAATTTTAACAATGAAATAATATATGTTCTATTAAATAACGAATGATAACAATATCATTATTGAGTATTTAACCATTTAAAATATTTATATGCATTTTTTATTTGCATTTTTATTTGCTAATTTTTATGCTAATATTATTAGCAATTCTGAGTATGCACTAGTGTAATAACCAAATCTTAATGAATAAATTATATAATAATGCGCTATTTATGCACTCTCAAAATCTGCAAAAAAAATTTTTGCGCTCATTCTAGCTAAAAAAAATTTTTTTTATGGGGCTGAGTAAGCTGTCAGTCCCCTTCCACATGTTAATAACAGCCGATTTGGAAAATTAAATACATATGATTTATGTACTATTTATGCGCTTTTATATTCACATAGTTTCAATTTTTGCGCTGCATTTCTTAGACACTTCCCTTTTGGAGCAAACAGTCATATTTATCCCTAAGTTATTTAAAATTGCAAAATTATGCTATCTAGCTATACAAAATATAATATATTCAATTTATGCGCTACTATTTTCAAGCAATTTCGATTTTTGCGCTGTAACCCTTAAGAGATGAAGTGAATATGAAAATAGCGCATCCTGTATTTGATTTTCCAAATCGGTTGTTATTAACATGTAGGGGGAGGGAAAGCGGGGCTGGCTGACAGCTTACTCAGCCCCTCCACAAGAAATTTTTTTTTAGCTAAATGAGCGCAAAAATTTTTTTCGCGGATTTTGAGAGCGCATAAATAGCGTATTATTATATAATTTCATTAATATTCATTAAGATTTGATTAAATGGAGGGCTAGCTAGGCAGACGTTAATATAAGTGACTGAATTCACTAAAATTATTTAAATCGCTAGCATTGTTTGACAAAACTTGACAGTGAACTATGTACAGTCACTATCAAAAGCTTTTGACCAATGAGTAATTTTATTGTATTTTTTGGATAAATACTCTTTTGGATAAATAATCTTTACTAAAGATAAAAATTATCTTTAATAAAGATCTATTATACAAATATTTTTAATATATTTTAAGAACCTTCTTCGCTTTGAACGTTTTTAGCGCTTCAAAGATCTTTGCTTAAAAATTAATTGATAATTAATTAGACCTGTGTGCTTTTAATATATTCCAGTATTTAAAATATCAGCATTTTTAAATTGATTGTAATAAGAATTTTATTTGTAATATAAAGTAAAAAATAAATTGACAAAAATTATCATAAAATCATACATTGCCAGAAATGTTTGGTAATCGCTGTATATCTTTTATTATACATATTCTTTCTTTTTCTCTCACTTTTATCACGTCTGCAAATATTCATTCAAGCATTTATCTGATTATTCATCTTTAATATGATCAACTGAAAGAAGACGCTATTACCTCTCTTATTAACTCTCATTAGAGTTGAAGATTTTTTAAAAGCACTGAAATACCACAGACTTAATTTTCAATTAATTTTTAAGTAATCTTTAGAGTGGTAAAATGAAGAATATTCTTAAAGCACGACTAATTATTTTTATAATTTATACAACTTAAGAAATTGTGATTTTTTGCGAATCGCAATAACTTTTCACGGGTAAATTCTTAGAAAATTGTGAAAGAAATTTCTTACCAAGCAATAACGAGGAGAAAATCCATCGAACATCACTACTAGATAAGTACACCGCACGCACGTATTCAATGTACATTAATCGATACGACGTACTTTAAGCGATAAGCATGCTCTTACAGGAAATTCAAATCGAATCGTTTCCATTGCCATAACGTTCGTAGCGCTCCAGTGATACTGCGATACTTGAAAAAGTAGAGGAAACGATGTCGTTTCGTCGGGGAATTTGTGCTAGAAAAGACGAATCTCTTTGTAATCCAGTCTTTCTCTCTCTGTCTTCTTCTTTCTTACTCTTTCTCTCTTTATATTCGTAGCATTTTACTTGCTATGCTCTGTTTCCTCGATTTCCGGAACGGACGTGACATAAAATTTGCGTATAGCGTTTTGCATGCGATGCTCTCTCCTGCCGATTGATAGACTTTCCTGATGCTTTTGCGCGAAATTCATTGAAAAAAAAAATCTGATAATAGCTACCAAATATTGGATGAAATAATAGTTCGATTAATGTAATAAAAAATAAACTTTATTTTTTCCAATATTTATTAAATGTTACTTAAATGTTGATTAATATTATTATATTTCGTAATATTTACTAAATATTTAGGAAAATAGAATTATCTTCGGTTATATTAATCGAATATTGGCACTATTTCTTAACATTTGGTAATAGCTATACCTTTTTCAGTGCACGAAGAATCGTTAATATAAAATAATATGCAATACACTGTAATACATGCGAGGAAATATGACAGTTTCACTATATTTATACATACTGTGCAACGATCGATTCTTTTCTCGCGTAAGCTGAGCTACTTTTTTTACAATAAGAGATGGGAAAGCGGGAAGAGATAGGAACAGCTGAAGCAGCAGGTGAGTGAGAAATTGCCATAATTTAATGAAAACGCAGCTGACATAAGCTGTTTTTTATTTTTATTATTTTCAGAAGGAAATAATAAAACATTCAGAATTTAAAAGGTAATAAATAGGTAATAAAATAAAGTATTTAAGCATTTAAAAATGAACGATATCGGCAATTACATAACAACACGAGTTATAAACACCAGTTATAAAAGTATTTTAATACTTTTAATAATAATAACAATAATAATTATTACACGTAAAGAATGATTTTTCTGAAATGTAAAAAATTTAGCTAGATACGGAAATAATTTTGCTTGGACGATCAAAATATGTAGGAATCTCAAATATGATGAGGAATACTGCAAAAAATTTTAGTATTCTAGTAACCAGTTTGGACGTTTTACATAATTGTTTTGATGATTTTATATGATTGTTCGAACAAGTTATTTTCAGATCTGTACCTACCTAAATTTTTAAATTTTCAACAAAATTATTCTTTCCATGTAATGATTATTATCGTTAAAATTTATACAACTGATAACCGTTGTCACAGAGTAATCGTGTTGCTGATGTACACTTTTAAATGCATAAATCTGAATTATTTTATTTTTAAAATTTGAATGTTTATTATTTTATTACTTCTTATTTTAAATCTTAAATGTTTTATTTTATTTTTATTATTTTCTCCGGAAATATGATAAAAATAAAAAACAGCTTGTATTAGTTGCATTTTTCACAAAATTGTGGCAATTTTTCATTTATCTGCTGCTACAAGATTCTCTTTTCCGTAAATATTTAATGTATGCGTTCATAGATATATATGCTTTATAAATAAAAATTTTCCTTATGATTTTTTGTTTAATTTTGAGTTTTTATCTTAACAAAAATATCGATACCTTCTGCATGAATTACGAATGAATAGTACCTAAAGTCTAAACATTCTCGAGAAAGAAAAATCTACTCATCTAATTAGTCGAAGACTTGTGCAGTAAAAATGAAATACGTCCGAGAAACGGTACATTTGAGATAGTTAACAGATACGATATCACGTGGACTTGATGTTTGACACTTATTGCAAACGATATTTTTCCGAGTAAGCAATCTTCAACCGGACGGAAGCAATAAAGTCGATAAATCTTTTCCGGAAATCAACGTATTTCTTTTACGGTATAAACTCGTAATTGAATCATCGTCCTCGCCTTAATACAAGGCACTGTCTCGAAGATGCTGTAGACATCTCTTCTGCTACGTCTTGTATTTTTTTTTTTGCCTTACTGGTGTTGAAGGAAGGTCTGTCGAATGTAACGCGAACTTGGTGCTCGCCTTTTCCTTCGTTCTCGAGCAAGCAGGCCGATCGGCACAAACTTGGCGGCTCCTCCGATCATTCTCTCACTTGCTCGTCATCCGTCTACACGGTCGGCCGTCTCTCTCTTCCGTCGCCTTTTCCTCGGGACATTTTCCCTTCAATTGATTTTTCGCCGCGACCTCGCGTCTCGCGTCTCTCAGTTGGTGACTCAGTGGTTCACAGTGATTCATAGTGCCTCCAAGGAAGAAGACCTCGAGAGGAGAATATTAGGAGTCCGATCGATTGCCTTCGTACAAATTCGTCCCGGTAAGTCGTGGATTATCCGCAATCAATTGATTGTCAAGCGCGAATAACAAAGAATGGTAGACAGAGAAGGAAAAAAGTCTCTTTAGTATTCTTAAAAGATCTACTAGTATTTATCTATAAAACCAGTATATAAGAAAACAGAAGTACTTGAAAAAGCTATTGAATAGCAAAAATATAAAATTATCATTAAGAAATTGTTGTTATCGATTAATGAATAATTGAAGATCCAGATAAATTAGAAACTCGTGTCAGACAAATTAATTTAAATCATTAATCTGTTATTTATGATAATTTGAAATAACAATTTTTTTTAAATACAATGGATATTTATAAAAGTGGATAATTTTTAATCGATGATTAAGACTAATTATAAGCTATTATTTTATCGATTTCTTTCGAAATCTATTTTATCTTGAAAATACTACTGAATAGCAAAAATTCTAATAATTAGTAATTATTAATTTTAAAAATTATACTTATGTAAAAATTGTAATAGTAGTTATTAATTTTTATTTTTATAGAATTAAACACTGAAATTTAATTGGGAAATAATTGGGAAAAATTACTAAACGAATTTATTTTATTCGTTTTTTCAAAAACGTCTATAACAATTGCTAATCTTTTATCATCAGGAAATTATGTCTTGCTTGTTCAGTCAGCTCGCTTATTTAATCACAAAGCCGATTATCTTCTAGAAGGCACCGTCGCGTCCGATATTGCTTCGAAATTAGTGCCCATCGGTCACGATGCATCGACATCATGCGATTACGTCCGTACGCGTGATGCGCATAGAAATCGCGAACAATCGCGACTAAATGCGCGCATAAGGCGATGTAATTCGACTCTGTCTTTTGATTGTGAGAGCAAAAGGAAAGAGAGAGAACTCAAAATAATCGACGCGGCTCGGCATTGTCGTTGCGCGACAGACGTTTTCCCAGCAACGGTATGTTAGCATCGTGCACACTCATCGAAAGGAGTCCGGAAATCTCTCCCCTCTCGCAAAACTACCGTATCGTCCGCTGCGTCCGCGAAAATATGCCTCCCCGTTAGGAAGTGCGCGATTATCGTCGCCATCCTCCGCGCCGACGTAATCTTTCTTTCGCGTTTTTCGCACAAGGAAATTCAAATATTACGTAAATGCCAGATCCCACCACAATTTCTGTAAAGACCGCACTGCACTAGATAGGAATATTGCATGGAAGAAAAAGATTGGAAAACATAAAAATTTCACTTATTCAAATACAGCCGTAATATGCGGACAGTTTTCTCTGTCGCAAAGTAATATAATTGTAGTTGAATAAAATTAGTGATTATCGACAATTATTTTTGTTATAATAATACAGCAAATTTGTTTTAATATAGCAAAGATAAATTTCTATGAAAAGTAATCCAATGGATCAAAATTTTTTACTAAACATGCTAACTAAGATGGCACATATTTTTGCTGCTGTAATAAAGAAAACTTGTTATATTAGTAATTATTTCACTTTATCAAAAAATTATCTTAATTAATATACTGATAATTGCTTACAGATACATAATTTCTTTATTGAGCCATCAAATCTTCTTAGTTATAGAACTTATGATGCTGCTATGTTGACTTATCCAGCAAACTAGCTTTGCTGAACCATCCAATCTATTTTTTTCTATATGCGTTTGTTTTCGCTGCAGCAAAATTTTTATTACAATTCAGAAAGCGATCTATTTTTTTCTTCTTCAATAATCGAAGCAACAATAGCTTTTTTCAATTATAAATGATTGAGAATTTTTTAGAGAGTTTTTCAGAGAGAGAATTCTTTTCACGAATTTAACTGTAGTAGATTTAGACACTTGTATTTTGTGTTTAAATTAAATTAAATTGAATTAAATTTAAAGGTGTAATTATCATTTTGTCCAATTTAATTGAAGTCTTTTGTTCGCAATCAATTGAAAACAAACTATTATTATTTCGATTATTATCGAGAGAGAAAACAATTTAATTTAATTAGATTATTATAATTAAAATTAAATAGCTCTCTCTCTCTCTCTCTCTCTCTCTCTTATTCTATTCATGATTATAAATTCATTCTTAAGAGCGATAGAATCGATTTTGAAAATATAAGAATTGTAATTAATTAACTTAAATAGTTAATCCATAAAACTAAATTGTGTACTCTTAATGTTTATATAGAATCGCTCAGGCGATCATGAATAGTAGATTAATGACTTAAGTTGATTATTCGTCGGGAATCCCTAGTTCATTCGGATCTTCAATTATTCATCAATCAATAGACCAACGTCTTTATAAGTAGACCATGTCACATGTACATCTTGATCTCTCGATTAATAAATAGTTGGGGATATATGTGACAACCGGTAGAATGTGCCGATTCCTTCTCGCTTTACGCGGATCTCGTAAAAACACAGTGAAAACTTAGAAGGAGAGAACTGAGGGAACGCAACGTGCGTAACACATTAAGAATCTCTATCCGTCTCACGTTCCCATAATTGTTAATTCGGGAAAGCGGATTCGTGCGAATAGCGCGTGCATTGGCGAATTCAGAAATTTGTCAAAGATGGCCATTGGCGCCTGCAAGTGAAATTTTTTTCTTAAAATTAAGTATAAAATGATATAATATTAAATTATTATTTAAATTATTATTACATTGTGTGTATGAAAATGTCTTATTTAAATATATAATTTATAAAATGTTTTATTTAACACAAAAGAAGAATAATATAGGTAATAGAATCTATGTTTTTTTATATCTATAAAGGTCTTTTTCTTAAATCAAAAAATATTTTTGAAATATCAAAATTGTATGATTAAGTATTTCAGAAATATTAAAAATATATATTCTACAAATATTTTTAAAAGGGGAGACTCCAAAGAAGAAGGCCACGGTCTACAGACAGACGGTTTCTTATCTTTGTGTCATATAATTTGTACATGTCATGCGACGCGTTTAAAATTGACTTCAATGATATTTTTCGGAAATCGCGGAGAAAGAAAGAAAGCCTTGGTGGCTAACAAGCGAGCGGACAATGATGGTCACGCAGCATCCCGAAGAAATACGTCGGAGATTCCGTCACGCTCTGACACATCGTTGACACGACTGCACATACAGCTCTGACACATAGTTCGTTCCTTATTTTAAATAACGTTCTGAATCACACGGGGGCGCATAGCGCTTAGATTTACGATGACAGCATAGCCGTCAGTACGTGAGTCGCATCTACTTTATATACCGGGACATAATCTTGTGCAATTTATCTCGAGTCATAGAGTAGAGTCTTGTTAGACGTAGACGAATTTATTATGTTACAGTAGTTATATTATTTAATTTATATGATAAATGTCCCGGAATGTTAATTTTATACGTTTTTGATTTTAAAATAAAGAAATTTTGAAAAATCAAATAACTGCAACTTATATTTACGTGAGCGACGCCACGAAATCGTTCTAATTTTATTATTTGCAGAACAGTAGAAAAATAGAAAATATTCTTATTAATTTGCTACCAATTTGGCTTATCGTAAAATTAAATCATTCTTGAAATTCCATTTAGATTGTAAAAATTTTATTTGTATCATCATATTTTTTATATGATGCAGAATTTTATCATGATCAAAAGAAAAATTTTGCTGAAATATATCTAAAAATTTAGTTAAATAAATATCTGAATATAATTTTGTTAAATTACATATTAAAATAATTATATTAAAAACTTAAGCATAATCAATGCAGTAAAAAATGTTGATATTTTAACAACCAACTTGAATATTCTATATAATTATTTTGATAATTGATTTGATTCAACAAAATTACTTATTTTCAAATGCTATATAAAATTTTTTTCTACTTAATTAAACTAATAAACTAATAAAATTCATTTGGATATAATTTAAATTATAAGAATTGCTTTAATGTCAGTCACAATTCAAAGTGGTTAATAGTCGTAATCAGGCACTTGTTGACTAAAGCTAATTCTAAATTTTGGGGCTTTACTTTTTATCAACGGATTACCGTGCGATTTACAACTTTTTGAAGTAATAAATGATTAACGAAACCGATTCCGGTTAATTTCGGCTAATTGAAACTTCGGGAACAGACGCAGCGTAGCTCGGGCTCCTCTCGGCGCGGCGCATGGCAACAGTGCAACGGCGTTAAAAGATCGCAATAAGGCATTAAACAAAGGAATCCGGGAGGAGCTGAACCAAGACCGCGGTTACTGAAGCGAAACGCCTGGAGCGTTTCTTCGTCTCGAAAGGATTCGTTGGAGAACGAGGCTCCGAAGGAATGGGAGAGGATAAGGAGGAGGGAGGGACGCCAAGTGGGAGGAAGGGGGTATCCATTCACAAGAGATCGTATGAAAGGTGAAATTTAGGTTACACTAGGTCCTTCGCCTCATTATCGTGCTGTACTCGATCTGTTAACGACATCTTCTGAATCATCTCACCCCCTTTTCTCTCCCTGCTTTCCTGATATATTAAACAGAGTTGATAAAAGATAATGTTTTTAAAGAACACAAAACATTGTTTTCTTAAATATTTTAATGTTTTTAATGTTTCATACATGCTGACGATATTATAAAAAAAACATGAACATTTAATACATTTTAAACATTAAGCATGTTTTAAACAGATTTATTGAAGATTGACTTGGTTGAGACAATATTTTTGCAATAAAAT
>NW_017259576.1:1508720-1514997 GCF_001594045.1 Atta colombica | reverse complement strand
TATATATATATATAAATTCACAGAAATTAAGCATTAAGACCCGACCGAATATAGGAATTCTCTTATTTAATTATACTTATTAAAGAATTATCCCGATCCCGATTATTAAAATTTATCAACTCTAAGCTTGTCAATTACTATAGCTTAATTAACATTAATTGCTCTTCGTAAGATAGTTTTTTGTATTTCTTAATTGAATTTGTATCATTATAATTTCCGAGCAGCTTTTTTTCTTTTTCGATATTACATTCGCAGAAAGAAATATCTTATTATCTATAGAAAAGTGTAAAGGGAAGCTACTAAATTACGACAGTGAAGTTCGAAGAACCGACGCGAGTGAGATCATTATTGGACGTTGGTGCGCTGCGCGAGGCCGAACGAAATATCGGTGGTGATTATTTTCTCCACGCACACCGGCGTATCCGACCGGTCTGGCAGCGGCGAACCTCGTCCTCAAAAAGATCGGTCGAAGGCCACAATCGGCCAAGGTATCTTGATTCTCCCTCCAACCGTTCGGATCCAACGTTGACGCTGCAATCGAGCAGCGAGACCGATCATTCTCTTTTTTTCGCATCCAAAAAAGTGTCGATCCGCCTCGTTGTTCCGCGCAAGATCGGCATGGAAATTGTCCCGCGTAACGAGTTTCTCGCGTTTCATCGCATGAGAATCGCTGACTGCGACAACGTTGCAACGGTCATTCTATGACAGCGACCTAACCGCAGACCCGGAATGAATCACCCGGAGGATCGTCCATCTTAATCTCTCGATATCGCGCACACACCTCTTTTTGGCTTTCTCACGTACGCCACGCCAGTTTAAAAGCCGGTCTTTCGCGATATCTCTCTTAGCAACGGTCTCTTTATCACAACCGCCGGCTGTATAATATCATACAGGATGTTCCCGGATTAGCCGCTAAACTTAAAATGCACAAACAAATCTCAAACAAAATTTTCCTTTGAAAGTTTGCTCACAAACTTTGTTTAAGAGATTTTTTTATTTCTTACGTTAAGAAATTATATATTGAAAACATTTACTAAATTTTAATAAATATTTTTTTAAATAATATTAATTAAACATTTATTTATAGTAAATAAATATTTACTTAATAAAAATGATACTTAAATCAAATTGATGTGCCGAATAAATATATGTTTACGGTTAATAAATGTTTAGTATTATTCAATAAATATTTATTAAAATTTAATACATTTTTTTTCCGATGTAAGAATAAATAATCTCAAAATAATTTAGGTTTATAGTAATGAAAATATAATTATTAAATATTTGCTCAAAATGATGATTTCAGCTGAGACAAGTTTGTACTTATTGACAAGAGAAGGAGTGGCTAATTGATTGTGTGTGTGTGTGTGTGTGTGTGTGTGTGTGTGTGTGTGTGTGTGTGTGTGTGTGTGTGTGTGTGTGTGTATAATTTCTTCATATGCTTGCATTATCGTTCCTTTTAATTGATTGAAGATCATTAACGGGTATTTCATAAATTAAGAGCTATATCAATATTATTTATTATTCCTATAGTTTTATTATTCTTATAGTTATGTAACTTAAAAAGTCAATATCTTTTAAATAGAGCGTTTGCGAGTAAACTTCTAGATGAAAATTTTTATTTTGAAATCCTAAATTCGTATTATTTTTAAATTTAATGATTCAAATCAGAAACTGTATGTATTATATTATTATGTGTATTATGTATAATCGAAAACAAGATTACAGTGTGAAATCTTTGCGTACCCTATCTTAATCTTAATAATAAATTTAATGACGAATTGATAATCGATCTTTTTTGTCAGGAAAAATTTCTTTGGCGAGAAGCCATCTTAGAATATCTCAGTACTTTAATCTGAAATATAATCTTCTCAAAACATTATGGCTCATTTAAAATTAAATGGACGATATGGTATTAAACTAATTATATACCTTCGAAAGTTTGCAGATATTTTCATCATTTATCATCAGAAGTTCACATGTCTTAACATTTTAATGAAGAACAGTTTAATTAAACGAGACTTGAAGGAGAAAAAAATTGCAAAGTTCCGTATTTCGATTAGAAAAGACATTAGATGCTCTTAGTTATTGGACTGTCGAAAGTAATTTGAATTCCGTCGCTTCAAGATCGTCGGTTCGCGACGTCATTAACTCTTTCATCACCAAAACGTTAACCGAGCCGGATATAATCACACAAGTATTACGGTCGAAAACAAAACCCAGCCGCATAGAGGCGAGGCGTCTTCGTGCTTTTTATGCTTATGACGACAGCGAGTTCCAATTTTAGTGTAGCGTGCAAACATTCGCTCGCGGGACATTCGTATCTGACTCACGGCGACATTCCTCGCATTGCTCGCCGGATGAATTTGATTTTTTCCCGGCGAACGTGAGGAGGACGACACAGAGATCACATGCGAACGCGTAGATCTCAAGGAGGAAACTTGTAGTGGGATTTTCTAACGTCTTATTGACAATTATCATTAACTAGCAACAGTCGGATGAAGGTCACGTTCTTTTTTTGCAGGATCGTCTTTGCTATTGGCAGACACTAGTTAATAATAGCGAGACGTTAGAGAATCTCTCTGGAGAGAATAACCGAATGAAATCGCGTCGAGCTTGATCTACCGTACGGAAAGATGGAAATGGGCGCGGCGGAGATGACGCTGCTGAAAATCGCTTCCCCGTGGTGTCACCGACGAGAGCTAAAAATAACGACCGCTTCTCGCGTTTGGGCATAGCCTCTCGTTTGAAGGATTTTAACAGCTGAAAGGCATTTTTCGTCCTAGGACGCGACACGCCCGAGGTCGACGACCTCATCTTTTCCGAGAGTGATTCGTTCGGAATGCTCGAAGTGTCGTAAACTCGGTTCCTCGAGTAGTACTGACCTGCACAACCTGATGACGAGGCACGACTTCCGTGAATTGACAAAATATCGAGTGATTGCGGTCGATTTCTTCGTTTCTTATTTGAAGTATCATAGAAGTTATTGAAATAATGAAGTTGCACTGATATTCGATATACCGAACATTTATTCTTTTTTTATGACTCAACGAAGTTTCTTGTTTTTGCTTTTTAACGTGATAACAAAATGTTTACTATTGGAAAAACTTGGTATTTTCAGAGGATACCTCTTTTATTCTTGAGTTTTATTACTACTCAAGGAAATTTTATGAATTTTCTTTCTGAATTTAAATGTCTGCCTTTTTCCGAAAACGTTATTTCTTTGTGTAATCATTTTTTTTCTTGATAATTCAAAATATCACAATGTCATAAAATGCCAATGTGATAATCGGCTAACAATAAATATGGCATATATATCCGCATACATTCAGATATATTCTCGTATGATTCGTGAGTTTTTATTTTTCAAAAGAGATGACAGTATACAATAAATATAGAAGACAATATACAATAGAAGAGAATAACTCACTATATAGTAAGCCTTCTTTATATCTTATACGTTTCATGGCTTCGATGTAAAAAGGACAGATGTAGCTTCGGTCCCGGAATCCCGGTCTTTTCCTAACTTATGTATTACTGTATTTGGCCATAAGTATGAAGTACGTACCTTCCATTTATTATATTTTCTTAAAAAAGACGGTAATAAAATCCAAAGGAAAACTAAAAAAATTGTTATCAAAATAAATATTATGTTTTGATAAAAAAATTGCTTTTTTTTTTATCAAAAAATATTTATTTTTATTTATTTTTATATATTTTTTTTTTATTTTTTTTTTCGTTACACTGTTAAATTCGTAATATCAAATGATAATATAGCCAGTTTGAGTTTTTAATTATTTCTTTAGATCGCAACTACTGAATATGACGTTAAATTAACTAAAATTTATAACTCAAAGAAATTTGACTCAAATTTAGTTTATTAAGTGCGTTAATATAGATAATATTAATTTGAAACTAATTACAGAAATGGACTGATTTACATAAATGAAAGTTTAAAATATCAAAATGTCATTTAATTTAGGGGATTGAATTATCTTCGTTTTTTTAATATCTAACAGATATAGAACGTATTTATTATAGGCCATTTATGGGGGATGCTTTATAGCCAAGGTTGTAGATGTAATTTGTTTGTGTTGCTTAAACTCTAATTTCTTTCAAAATTAAAAAATTCTTTAATTCTGTAGAATTTTTAATAAAAATATTTGGAAAATCTGGGAATTTTCTGGGAATTTTTTTACAAAGTATTAATAAATAATCCGATCATAAATAGAATGCTGCTCAAAAGAAAATAATTGACTGAAAACGCATCATTTACCAGAAATTGCTGTACACTGAGTTTGTGCATTGTGCATGAGAAGGATTCTCGATTGGTTCAATAGCCAATATTAAATCAGAATGTCATCGTCCAGTTGCTCAACTTGTATTCTTACGTCACGCTTATCGTTATATCATTTTAACTGCCTTTGCGGGTTTTATCGAGAATACTCTATTAACGACTTCCGTCTGCAACTCGGCCGCGGATGTTTATTTAGAATGCGCTTAACATTCTGAATAATAATAGCCGCGCATTCCGCGGGAGACAGAGAGAGAGAGAGAGAGAGAGAGAGAGAGAGAGAGAGAGAGAGAGAGAGAGATTTTCTCTTCTAACATTTTCACCGAAGCAATGAGTAATTCGCGGCGCGAACTTTCATGCTTATGGTGATAATAAACGCGGTGATGTCACCCGCGAATGCGTCTATCAAGGGAGTGGTTAATCGTCACAAGGCGTGTAAAAATATATATTATGCGTGTGGCCGGCATACATGATATGTGCCATCTGGTATACTTCCTCGTTGGTCAGGAAGCATCAACTACCATTTTATAGAACGCACCACGCTCACCATGCGTGAAATTTTTCGCTGGAGTAATTAGGAATTTTAGGCGATGTATATTCCTAATGGTTAACACGCGATATTGTTTAATTTCTTTAATTATTATTAATATGAAAGAGTAGGCCACGATTATGCCTCGTTTATCATAATCTTGTATAATAATCTGAATTATAAAATTAATAAATTTTATACATTCTTCACGATGTGAATGGCGAGATTACAATTTTACTTTGTTTTTATCTCTTTTTAGAACTTTATATGATACGCTCTTTTTATTTCATTATAATTATTATTTATTGTAATTTTGAATAAAAAAAATTCCGAATAATTTAATAGACCTTCTTACATAATTAAATTTATATTAATAATTGTGTTATTAACTATATACATATATTATATAAACATATATATAATTATATGTATTTTTGAGATAATTAATAATTTGTAATAATATATTATTTTTTGTATGAATTTATTTATGGCATAATCTTAATAGCAAAATGTTATTTTATAAAATAGATTGCTTGATATATGATAATCAATAATCGATTTCTTATCTCTTCGTGCCGTCGAACGATGCACTCGTCGTAGAAGAAAAAAAATATCGTCATGTCTGGGCGGCTTCTCATAAATGGAGAAAGCCAGAAATTAGCGAATTAAGGCACGGAGTTTCCAGTTTCTCGCTACGAAAAGTGCTTTCCAAGCACATAAATACGCACCTCAATCACGGGGTAATTACGCGGCCGTCAAGTAATATATATGAGTTTGATAAACTCGAAATAAAGAATGTTATCTCGCGAATAAACATCGACGATGCAATTGTGTAAGTAAGCGCGATTTTAACACGCTGAGGCCGATAATTATATGGTAGATTATTGTCGAGAAAGTCACTTAAAGTCGAGCGCATCGGATTCACGAGCGTTCGTTACGCTTGTACGACCGTGTTCGCGATCGTTTCATGCCATGGAAATCGAACAAGAATGATCCATATTCATTGTAGTTTAGGTCGAGATCGTTTCTTCAGCGGAGATAATGTAGAACGTGGTATATTTAAAGCCGCGATAGATCAAGGTGGTCACGCATTTTAAATACATCTCTTCGTGATTCTGAAGGAGAATACTTTTAAAAAGATACACCATCGATTTTTTTCTCGAGCATTAACGATTAAAGATGTTAAATCTAAATGTAAGCTAATTATTGTAAATGTTACTTATTTAAACTTACTGTTTTCGCACATAGATTTTGTGTTCAACGATAATTAAACTCCTAACCAATATTTTTTTTAACGAATAGCAATTATTCTTTTATTTAAATCAAGCATTTATTCTTTTACTATACATGCGTTTACACGTTAGATGTGATCAAGACATCGTTCCTAATAAATACAAAAAAAAACTATCAGAGTAATATAACGATTTAATAATTTCATACTCAACAACGTCATG
>NW_017259576.1:1491219-1508620 GCF_001594045.1 Atta colombica | reverse complement strand
TATATATATGTTACTATTAGTTGATGTTTATTGGGAATGACACCCTAATCATATTGCAATTAAAATCTGTATCAACGATCTAATTCTATTTGATTTGGTAACAGCCCTCCTCCCCAAGAAAGTTTTCTTAAAAAAATTGATTTCACATGAGTTTCACAAATTGAGTCGTGTAATTGCTCCGTGTATAAGAAAATAGAAAGCGTGAAGAGTTGTCTCACCTCAAACGTGACACTTATTGGTAAACGATCATTGACATTCGTTTTCTCAATTACCGAATTCTTGCTATTACGTTAAACTTACTCGATGGTATATTGGGAAAAAGTTAGGAGAATAATAATATCAAAGCAAACGGTTGGGAGAAAGGCGAAACTTGGACAAGTTTATTCACTCGGCCATGAATGCGCGTTGTTCTCGAATTCCTCACTAATGTGAAAAAAAAAAGAAGAAATTAGAGTCAGTTTTATAGACTCTTTAGTCGACGCAGGGCCGTGAATAACACATTAATAGCTTGCTTGGTTAAATGTCGAGTACGCCAACATATATGTACTCTACCTATTTTTCTTAGTCTACATTGTTTCATAAAAAAGAATCATTCGTATTATTTATAAACATATAGAAAGTGGAAAACGAATATAATATGGGATACAAATATGGATATAGGACTATAAAAGATTGTAATAAACTTCCTATAAATGTTACAAGAACAAAAACAATTTATAATTATTAGCACGTATTTTATTAAATAAGTTAAGTTTAGAATCTTAGATTACGGTTTATTATCGTGCTTTTTATTTATTTGCGACGTGTGTACCGCAATTTATTGTTTTATTAAATATTTTACTCTGTACGATAAAGAGAAAATAAGGAAGGGACAGATATCAAATGAAAAAAATATTATATTAGAAAGAAAAAACAAAGAAAGTCTACTAAAGTCAATACTTTATCTACCTAAACATTTTATGGATTTTTTATTAATTTACTTTATAGATAACTAATTTATTTTTATTGCACATAATAAATAATAACACATATAATATTTAATACAATATTTAATATAGTATTTAATAATATTTTATGGTATAATATTTAATATAATATTAAATACATTAATATTTTGTTTTGGTCTTTGTTGTTCAAAAAAACATGGAAAAATTGTATGTGTCGGAAATGTCAACATCTCATTTTTAAATATCAGTAACAATAAGGTCTGTTCTTTGCACAAATTTTGTATGTATATATTCTATTGTGCATTCTTGTGTGTACAATGGATTGATAAATGGTTACAACCCAGGGTTAAATATTTACATTAATCTCTTTTATGTCCGTTTCTACCAATGTGCATGAAATTTTTTTTTAGAATTTACCCTGAAAATATGATAGTTCTGGGATATATTGTACTTCAAAGAATTTTATGTAAATTTTTCTCATTCATTAATACAATTATATAATCAAAAAATAATGCGTTGGTTTGGTTAATTTTATTGAAATGCATGATAAAAATCTTTAAAATATTGTATCACAATTATTATATTTTCAGACTAAATTTTAAGAGATAATTCTGTCCGTGTAGTTTAATTTCAATCTTGGTTTAACTAACTCTTCATCTTTTCTAGTTCTTAGAATTAAAAAAAGGATGTGAAGTAAGTCGAATCCAGACGATTAATCTACTACTATTGGAAACAGGCATTAGTCTATTCACTTCAAGAGAGAGAGAGAGAGAGAGAGAAAACAGATTTATAAAGAAATTTTAAATCTAAACGTAATTCATAGATTTATTATCTATATTTTCTAAAATTAAAATAAAAAATATCCACTGATAATATTTGATATTTAAAAGAATATTATTGGTTCAGAATTTTTTTTTTCAATTAACATTTATTAAAGTAATTATATAATTTCCGAGAAACATTGCATAATTTTTTTAATATAAACTTTTATAAAGATCTGCAAATATAAGTATTTTTCTCACATTCATTGATTTAGATCATTAAAAGAGAATTAATTCAGTAAATGATACATAAGTAATTAATTATTTGCCTTGAGGTTGTTCCGCTCGATACCTTGCAGGCTTCTTTCTTCTCTCTAATTTCTCTACTGCTTCTCATTTTCTTGTGACATCCATACAACACTTTGTTTGCAAAAACATTGTTAATTACGTGCTTGCACTAATTACCAAAATACGATAATAGCTAAGCCGTTTAGTATAGCACTCCCGTTAATCACATGCGACATGTATTTTATACTATTTTATACTATTTTATACTTCTATCTTGCGATAGAGGAATAACACGAAAGAAATACGATTACATAAAGTGATACATTCAACACACGCAATGTCTCGCAAATTAGCAGGTCGTCAAGCGGTTTTAATTACTAATGTATAAACGTTGAATTTACGCAATTGAAAAATATGAAATATGAAAAGCTTGGTTACAATTGTAATTAAACGCCGCTCGTTTCGGAGTTTCAATTTTTATTATATTTATTTGCAATGTAAATAAATTGAAAAATTCGGAAGTAGCTTCTCTCTGATATTATGCGAGAAAATCGAGTTGATTTATTAAAGTGTGATGGATTGTTCAAAAATATATAATTGAAATTTGTTATTATCTGCATATAACTGTTGTGATGGATGCATTCAAAATTAACTGCATCTATATTGCAAATTCCGTTAAATACATATATATATATATATATTGTTAATAAAACAATCGATGTCATTACTTTTCATTATTTAATTTAGCGATTCATATAATTAATATTTGTATATTTTCACGTTAAAATAATGTAAAAATTTAACATTAAGAAGAAACGGAATATTCGGAATATACATTTACCTATAATTCATTATGAATATTTCGAATTGGGAAGTTTAAATGATTAAAAATTCGAACAAAGAATCTTAAATTAAATCTTAAAATAAACAGTGTACATAATAGACATTTATTTAGTGTATTTTCAATAATACTTTAACATTACAAAGGAATAGAATATGCGGTATATATTTGCTCCATAATTCATTATGAATATTTCGTAGAAAATATGAATTATTAAAGATTTGGATGTTACAAAGGAGATTTACTGTTCAAATAAATTCAACAGATAATACACAACAGATGTTCGCGTACTTTTAATAATATTTAAATTTAACGTTACGAGAGAACAGCTAAACTACTGGAAAGTGTCCATTTTAATAATTTGTTGAATATTTTGGAAAATTACTTGGCACACGTTGCGCGGCCTTCGCAGTGTATTGTTTACAGACGGCGGCGCGTATTGTTTACGGTGATCTTCATGCTATTCGTGTGACACACTGAAGTCGACAACAATACATCACGAGTCGTTTCGTGTACAGTGTTATCTCTCGAAACGCGATCATTCCTTCTGAATAATTAGCAACGATAATCTCGCGTGATTAATTAATTCTCATGAATAGTGATTTATGAACGAATGTATATCGACAACAGGTATTTATTGAAGCTTTTTCTCGCAATTTATTTAATTATTTCGAGGAATCAAGATGACGTAGAATGGCAATTATTACCTTATTATGATATTTACGAGCAATACTTGCTTTCTCAGCGACGTTTAAATTTGATTACTTTTTGCATCATATTATGATTTTCTCCGATTGAATTGGAGTTGGAATTGTGCAAATATAATTTTGTTTAAGCATGAATACACGATTAGTAATGAATTAAAGATATTACACAATTATATGAATCACTGAATTAAATAGCGAGTAATGGAAAGCAATGATACGTCGCTTATTCATTAATGATGTGTTATTGTGGGATTTATGCGTTCAAAATACGTTACACAAATATTGAATTTCTATTATATATTTTTGAAATTTGTTTAGCGCATCTTAATTGATTATTAATTCGATTTTTATTGCACAATATTAGAATAAAATTCTTACTTCCGAATTTTTCAATCATTTACGTAGCAAATATGAAACTGAAAAATGAATCGAGCAGTGTTACAATGCGTCTAATTAGTAAATGTATCGTAATTAAACCTGCATTTGTCAATTGTACAAGGCATAAATTTTTATTTATGGATACGATTCCACTTCACGCTGCAAATGTTTTGAAGCATTCTTTGATTGGTCAATTCGTAAAATTCTTTCTTCTTTGATTGGTCAATGAAGTATTCGTTAGCGTTAAGTGGATCACACTCTATTAATGAAAATCTACGCTGTTTGAAATTTGTCCGTTTATTTGCGAGATCTTGCGTGTGTCGAATATATCATAGCGTATGACGCAATTGTAATATTTTCGCGCCGTTCTTTTGCCGCACGCAAGTAATAAAATGCGCGTTGAATGTGATTAACGCCCGAGAGTGTCGTGCAAAGTGCCCTGCAATTATTATATTTTATTATATTTTAATGGTAAGTGTGAACATGTAATTAATAATGTTTTCGCGAGTGTGTATGAGTGAAAACAAGAAACAGCAGAGGAAGTAAGGAAGCCTTGAACGACAATGAAAAAAACACATTTACGAAGTGAGTAATTTATACATTTTATTTGTCGTGTATTTAAAGTGTATTAAAATTGGTAATTGTTAGAATTTTGTTTTCAATTTACATATATTCGTAAAACTCAAGTAATACTAATGGGAGTCTGTAGTAAAAAGTGGAAATATTTATCTTTTTCTTGTATTTTAGAAAGAAAATATTATATTAGATTCGCGAAGTTATAATAACACACCGGATTTTCAATTTTGATTTTTTAGTATAAAAAAATGCGGAACATTTTTTATTTTGATAAGAAACTGTAGAACTATACCTAAAAAGTTACTAAAACCGTTTTTTTTTTTATATTAATAGAATATCGTGCTAAATTATTTTCATACTAAAACCAAAAATTGAAAAAATGGCAACCGGAACTTTGTCTAAAAGTAATTGTAGAGTACAGGTCTTTGTTAGTACTAATCAGAAATATCGCTCGAATTACGTAATTAATGTATTGACGAAATCTTACCTTAATAAATATCTTAATAAATACCTTCTTAAAAAAGGAACTTTCTTCGAATTATCATAATTATTTTAAACGAAAATTGATCAATGAAATTGAATACATATAAATGAAAAAACATCATATTTGCATTCATAATTAGTGAATATTTTCTAGACGGAGGCGAAAGAATTCGACGTGCCGCACCTCATTTTTGAATATTAAACATTTTTTTATATTATCTAGGTAAATTCTAGATTTGATATTTTGCAAATCACGTAGTCACATAACTTTGACGCTGCCCGTCGTATCTATGAATGCCAAATTATGTTTTATTTGAGATGATAAATCTATGAATGTTATAGAAATTATTTAATATAGATCCTAATATATCTTGTAGATTTAAATTGGCTAATTTTAATCATCTATTATTTAAAAATTATTGCAATCTCTGTAAACATTTTTTAAATATTTGCAAATATTCTTATATACAATAAAATTTTTTTTATTCTGATTAATTTCTAAAAGAACAGTATTAAGTATTGCTGATTGTGAAGCAATCCGTATATTGATGTTTTTACATTTGTAAGTGCTGTAAGAAAATTGCATGGCCATCGTACAGTCATTTTGACTTCTAAAGTGAAATCAGAGGGCTGAACGCAATGCGAACGATACGTTGCAATAGTAGATTGCGGTATTGTATAGTGGAATTAAACGATTTCCGTGCAATGCTGCAATGAATTGCAATAGAGCTATCAAATCACGCGAAAATTTAGAATTCCGCACGTTTCGATACCAGACTCCAATCCGCGTTACCAGTTTGTCGCCTAATCAAGACTCAGTTCGATTTATTGTTATGGGCTAATAACGAGTTATGGGCGCGTTCCGACTACGAACCGCAATTTTTGCGTGCGAAAACTACCGCAATCGATGCCCTGCACGCCAGAACGAAGCCTGCAGCTGGCATACCGGTATTGACGTGCACCCATAATTCGCCAATTATGCCGGACTGCGTGAGTCATTCCCACCGATCGATCGGTTGGCGTTTGAAATATTTTTAACGAATGTCGCTAAAAATATAGTTTTAAAACAATCCTCCTATCTTTAATCTTTAATCAAATTATCGTTATTAAAAGTCACAGTATTTCGAATTGATTTTCTGTTAAAAGATGAACGTTAGTCTTTATTGTTGAAAATACAAATATATATCATTATTAAATGATTATTATACATTTGAATTTTTACATGAATAATAGGATCTTAGTATTTAATCGTATGCAGTTCATGAGAAGCTTTTCAATGTTAGCTGGGAAAGCTAGATCTCTTTAAATCGAGAAAAACGACTTTGGATCAAATTGGATTCAAATGAATATTATAAGGTTGATCGGTCGTTTTTTGAAATATATATTCTTTTAATTTTACGAGCTCGCTAAAATTAATTAATTAAAATTTTATATTCATAAAATATTATATAATATAACATATTTAACACTTAAAGAAAGTATATCGCTTTCTTTTGCTTTCGGATCATTATCTTTTTTAAAAGTACATACTCTTCAAAACTTTTAAACTGAATCTCACTCTGGAGAGTGAAATCTCTTAAAAATTAAAAAGCCACTTTTTTAATATCAGCTGAATTTTCACTCTTCACAGATTCCACTCTAAAGAATTTAGAGAGTATGTTTTTTTTTTCTTATAATTCAGACATAATAAACCTACTCGCGAAACTTGATTGAATGATGATTTCAGGACACCCTGTACATTTGGTGTCTCGATTAAAGGTAACGTGCTTCGCGGTGAGAGAGCACGGAATCCGCTAGACGGACAAGTACTAATGCGTCCAGGATATGCGTTGTTCTACCTCGGCGCGGTAATGCTGCGATTATGCCGGATCGGCCGGCGCAATCGGCCGGGTTGTCGTCGCGTGGCAACGTGTATGTACCGTATGCGGTGTATCGCGTATTTTCATGTACGGACCACGTTAGGTACTTAGATGATTCATGCCGGCTGGAATGCCGCGATGTGGCAACGCTCATGCTCTGTACGGCGTTTTAAGGTGAATCCAGACCGATCACGAACGAACGTTTGTGAATGAAATTTAGGAAATGCTTTTGCTTTTTTAACAAGACTGAAGCGACCAGAGGTTTTTACGAATGCGTAACTTGAACTCTTTCTTGCACGGAAAAAAATTTCTAGTTGAAAATGAACGAATCAGTGGATTCTGATCATATAATATTAATCAGATTTATATGCGCTAAAAAAATTAAATTTTAATAAACATTTCTTTTAATAGTTTTAAGTAAATATTAACCAAGTATAAACATATATTTATTTGATATAAAATCCGTTAATTTGATTTAATTATCATTTTTTTATCAAATAAATATTTATTTACTGTAAGTAAGTAAATGTTTGCTTGATAGAAATGTGCTGTTCAAAGAAATATATATTAAGATTTAGTAAATTTTGTTCAGTGTAAATAAAATTTTGATTTGTCCATTTTCCATTAAAAATTGTTCCAGCGGATTAATGCAACCAGCCTCTTTTTCCAGTGCGTACTCTTAGCGCGCGATTCGCGCTTACCGAAGCAAGCTCGTTCGTTCGCGTTTGTTCGCACTCTTGGCTTAGTCTGGAACCACCTTTATGCTACGTGCGACAGCGGAACTCCTTCGTGCTTTGCTTCGTGAATCGGCAAAGCGGGCAAATACGCGGGGAGACGCCACGGTACGTCCGCAGCACCACGGTTCGCCGGTTCTCTCTCCTTCCTTTCATTCGTCCGTCGTTTCCACCTCCTTGGAAGTCGCCCGGATGCATGCGATGTGCGGTTGCGTCACATTCGATTCTCAATGCGATTCGCACGAACCAGAGAACGAAGAATGAGGCCTTCGATTTGCGCTGCGACAGCTTTTTTTCTTAAATCTTTTCTTAAACCTTTAATAACCTATCATCTCTCGTCCAACATTATTTATATTTTTTTCATTAAATAATATCTTATAATTACAATATGTTTTTACAATTTCAAAATCTCTCACAATCACAGTTTTATTGTTAGCACATTCAACTTCCGGTTCCAAAACGGAAAATCTTCGTATTTTTTTCTCATAAAAAAATATAAATTTCTATAATGCGTCACAATCATCGCTCTATCTATAAATTATAATATTTATAAATTTTCTTATTAAACATTATCTTATAATTATAATATTTTTTTATTGAAATCTTAATTTTAAATCTTAATTAGTACGTTCGATTCCCTTCCAGTTGCAATTTGCGCAAACTGGAATGAAAACTCTCCGAGTCTCTTTTTTCTCATTTCTTTCTTATATATCTGTAACGCGTCTCTCCTCTTTCATTTATATCATAATATTTATATTTCCTTATTAAATATTATCTTATATTACAATATTTTCTTGTTAAAATTCTCCGGTTTTATAATTAGCACGTTTGATTCTGATTTGTTTTGCGCGAATCGGATTGGAAAACGAAATCTTCGATTTGCGCTGGCAACTTTTTCTTCTTACAATTCTTTTTTTATAAGGATACCTTTAACTGATCCATTATCCGGATTTTATTATTTATTATTTATATTTTCTTATTAAATATAATTTTATAATTACAATATTTATTTATTAGTCTCTCGGCTAATTAACTCGATTCAAATACGGAATGGAAATCTTATAGATTTGTTTTCTTCTTCTTAGAATTGTTTTTTGCTTCTCTCTTTTTTCTTAACTGTGTCTTTAACATATCTTTCACCATTTGTCTTATAATATTTTCTTCTTGAAGTCTCGCAGTTTTATAATTAGCTCAAAGTTAGAGCACTACTATTATTAGCACATGTGTACTTTTCACAAATATTTTCGAGAGATTTATGTTTCTTACATACATAAGCATGTTAACTCTTTTATTACGACAGGAAAAGTCTCCATAAAAAAATATTCGAGTTTGATTTGTAATGTATGTATTAAAAATATTAAAAATATTATGGCAAGATGTGCCATAATATTCAATGTCTGTCGAACAAAATTTTTATAACAGAAAATGCGCGCCTCACAACACCATGTTTCCTTGTGCTCAATTTATATAAAACTTATTGCTTCCTGTTTTGAATTCGCCCGTAAAAAGTTCGTAGCTGTTCGCGATGTCGGTCGCAACGTTACATAATTTAAGAACGTGATTTAAGAGGGAGTCTTTTCAACTGGTGGGAATGTTAGCTATGATTCATCACATCACGTAGAAAATATTAAATTCCACGCAAATACTTTTAAACGCGTCCTTGGTCAAGCTGTTTGCCGGTCCGTGATCTTCTTGTCCATTAGACTCGAACGACCCCGTTCGTTCTTCCATGTTCTTGCAGTTAATTTTCAAAAATAGCATGTATCACATTTATTACGTTAATTAACGCTATCGTTACTTTGGGCACGACATGGCCCAACCCAGGAAAAAAGGTCATAAAAGAGAATATCGCTTAAGACGTTCTTTGCAGGGCAGCGAGATCGACAGGACGGATTTCCTGTTCTCGTACAACACTGATAAATACACGATGAATATTTTTGGATGCCCGCGAGCGTATATATTTCTCTTGCACAATATATATCCGTAGATTATTAAATACATCCTCTCAGTTATTGCTATCGTTGTGGCTATATGCTTAGTGAATTTTACCTTAAAATAAATTGTGAAGAATAAATCACGCGTAAATTATTTTCTAATAATATTAAGAATTTAAATTTTTAATTAAGAGTTATGTTGAAAGAAAATCCTACGGATGTGTAACACTGTAATACAATATTATAATTTATACAGAGAAAAAAAATTATCATTGTTATTATAATTTAAGTATAATTTATAGACATTTACGATGCCAGCTATATATTTTTTATAAGACTATAAATATAATTATTAACATAGCAGCAAAAAAGATGAAAATCCTAAAAATGATTATTTTGTCATGCAATGATAATTACAAATACCAAATATTTCTCTCTCTTGATTTAGTGTATTACTATTAATATAATATATGTATAATGTGATATTATGATATTATATCATAAAAATAACAAAATTACTTTGTACGTAATAATTTTATGCTTGAGTGCCTTTTCTTAAAATAGCAATAATTGTTTCGATCATTTTCCTAAAATCTCATAAACTCGGCGGGCTCGTCTACTGATTGCACATTTCTAATTTAAAAAAGGGTGAGGGGCGAAAAGATTGTTTGCATACATAATTAAATATGAACAAAACGAGACGTTTATACATTTCACGCACCCTTCGCATTTCTCCATGTTTGCAAATAACGCTCTCTCATCAACGTAAAAGCGATCACACTCGTTAAAAAGGAAACTTTCTACGCGTTGGTGAAAGCAGCGTAGAACAATCTTGATACGTTCAATCTTCGATACGTAGATATGGAAAAATGCACTGATCGAAACGATAAATCTAGCGAGATTATTTTCACGTGTATCCAAGGAATATTGAGATTTAAATAATAATTTAAGGTCTCGGAAATTTCGATATCCAAATGAAACCACGACGAGTTATGACGAGACGGAAATTACGAACTTAGGCGAGGGTGGCTGTGAGTCATCGCCTGTCCTTAAGAATATCGGATGACAGAAAAAAATTTTCGCATAAACGCACATTCAAACTTCGAAGAGGGCAAGTTCGAGGAAAAGGAAATTGTGGGAGGATATAGAAAGTACAAATAAAACAGGTCTCTTGTAAAAGGGATAATTGGATCTTCTCTATCTTTCTCTTTCTCTAGCAAAATATCATAGCAGCAAAAAAAAAGGAAATCTGTTGAGATTTGAAATGTTTGTATGTGTACACTATAGTATAGAAGTATAAAATCACTACTGTGAGGATTGAAAGGAGATACAGGCTCATAAACGGAATATAAAGGCTGCTTTCAGCAGAAAAAACAGCTTTTACTGTTGTAAAATTCTTGTATGTGATCAGTTTTTTATCCTTAATTCCTCACTGAATGTATAAATTAATCATATATTAAAAATTCTTACAACACAATTGCAAAACTACTTTTTCTAAACACAGTCAAAGTAATGATAACATAGTGTCAAAATATAGCTTGAAAATGTTTATTAAGAAAATACAATATAGCATATATATTAATGTTTGTACTTTAAATGATTATATAAAATAATTATATTTTTTTAAATCAAGATTTCTTTTTTATTATTTTATAATACATTTCCATACATTTCTTTTAGAGTATAGAGATAAAAAAATACTATTGTATATTGAAATAATTTTTTATCCAGATGGTAAATCACTAAATTGTTTATGTTACTTTTAAACGAGATGTAGAATAATGTAAGTAATTTTTTCATAATTCTCTTATTTTAAAATATCTCCTTAAAAGTCATTTTTCCATTAATTTTAATGTTGTTTTGACGTTATTTGACGTCATCATGTTCTGCTCCAAGACGGTTTCGAAAAGACTTAATGAAATATTTCAAAATCCCGCTTAGTGCACACCGATGCACACTGTTGGTCTGTTTTCTATTCCTGCACTAGACTGCACTAAAACTCTCTTTCTTGCTTTCGACAAATATCAAACCTATACCTGTTTCACTTTAAGTTCCAAAAGTGTACACTAGTTCAACGACAGAAAAAAATCTTATCTGTACCGAATGAACACCCCGTATAAGGCGCACAATGACAGGGTGGGGGTAGCCGGCTGGCCGACGCATGAGGGTTGGCGTGAGTCATCGCTCGGCATTGGACGGGTGCCGACCGGCGGTGGCGACATCCGGCGGAACGTGGCGGCGCGGCGGATCGGCGGACCGGCGCAGCAAGAGAGGGAGAGGGAGAGAGAACAGCGCCCGGCGAAAATCAGTCGTGATCCGCCACGCCCGGTGTAACGTTGCGACTAGCATCTCGAGCGTAGTAACGTCTATGCGCGACGTCGGTGACCAGGGGAACGCACTTCGGAAGTTTTCGGAACACCTGTAACCGCGCCGGTCCTACGAGAGGAGATCGCCGCGCGCGATCCGTCCATCCCGTTTTGTGCGCGAAGCGAATAGCGTTTAAGAGATAGCTCCGCGCGATCGTTGTCCGCGAACGCGCGAGAGAAGAACCGGTGGAAGCCGGTTCGAGTCGCGCGTCAGCTACGCCGGTGAGAGATTTCGTCGCCAGTAGAACAGACGCCCTCGCGACAGTCCCGTCAGCCGATAGAGCTTCCGGTGACGACACGAGTGGTGCGTTGCGGATTCCGCTGTCTGCAATCGGCCCGAGTCGGCCGGAATCGTTCGTCGCTACTGGCAGAGTGAGTCATTGTCGTTGTGCAACTACTTTTCCTTCGCTCGACCCCTTCGCGATTCTCGCCGTCCTTGTTCTTAACATTTTCGAGAACGTTCGAAAGTTTGATTCTTTGTTTATAATTATACTGTTCTTTTGTAAGAAAAGGACGGAGGGATTTTTTATTATTGCGAAAGGATATTTAAAAACCTTCTTTTTCGCTGAGTATCGATCACTAGAGCGGAAACGTGAAAAGTGAAAATTTTTATGTATGTATGTATATACGTGTAAAAAACAAATATAAAAAAATTTTCACTCTTCATGTTATCGCTCTGGAAAAAATTAGGATTGACCTCTTAAACTTCATTATGACTTATCTTTTCTCTTTATCTTTTCACATTGGATTGTTGGAGAGAAAAAGATAAAAGAGAAATTAACTGTGCACAAGAAATTCAGCTAAAAAGAATCTTAGGACATTCTGGAAGGGCTCGCGAAAAATAAGGCGTAGGAAGGCTACATTCCAAAAAAAATTTCACTGGATATAATGGATGTTTTCTATTTGTGATACAAGTAGACACAAACATCTGTTATCTTTCTTGAAGAGAATAACAAAGAATGGTATTTGTATCAACTTTTATCATCAAGTAGAAAAAAATCGATATAGTTTACAATATATTTTTGAGTAAAATTTTCTTCAGAAGGAGTGTTTTGAAATGTAAGTAGCTCTATGCACGTTTCTAACAATATAGATTAACTTTAATCTCAGTTTAACTTACTTATCTTTTTCTAAGAATTAGAAAAAAAATGAAGCTCTCAGAAGAATTAGAAAAGATAGAGTGCTTAGAAATATTGAAAAAGATAAAAAGTAAATTGAACCGAGATTAAAATTAATCTGCATCCGAAACGAGCATGTAGGGCTAAATATCCTCTCTAAGAAAAATTTTATTCAAAATATATTTTTCCTGAGAACTAGAAAATATTATTCAAAATATGTATATCTATTTTCTAAGAATTAAAAAAAGATGTTAATTGAACTGAGATTAAACTATATTGATATAGAAAAGGGTATTTACTCTCATATTTAATTAATAAATAAGACGATCTTTGAGCAGAATCTTCGCATTTGATAAATAAATGAATATTCGAACGAATATTCTGTTTAATTATTCGAATTTTTTTGATCGCTCATATTTTTGAGATTGCTTTAAACTAATATCCCCAGGGAATGCATTCTCAGAAATTTAAGATATATTATTTTATTCTTGTTCACCGAATGTTAAATAAGAGGATTGTTCGCATTATTTGAAATCTCCAAAAATTTATTAACACTTAAAATGAGATAAATATATATTCGTATATTGAAAAGCGAAAATGTTGAGTGTACAAAATTCTAACAATGTGAACGGACCTAAAATTATATCTGGGTGTAATCGAGTGAAATTTCTGAACGCTTAGAAATCAAATAAAACGTTCCTTTTTCTGTCAATTTCTATTAATGTACATTAATCTTAATTTTTACTTACTCTTTGTATATCTAAGAGTCTAAGAATTAAAAACGATAAAAATTAAATTAAATCGAGATTTTAATCTAAATCGGTATAAATAATAAAATTAATCTGAAAAATGGACTTAAGCCACTCTCGTTTCCATGATTAAAGAAGTCTTATTTAAAAAAAGAAACATTTTTTTTTATATCTCTGCGAAACTGTCGAGATTTTATTTATCGATAACGTTAAATCTTGCCTCCTGATGATTCCATGAACGAAACGACTTATGCTGATTTATTTCTACCAACGTTAATCTCAATTTTAATCTCAATTTAACTTGTTTTTTCTACTTTTAAGCGTAAAAGGTAAAGATCAAACCGAGAAAATTCAATTGAGATTGAAGTTAATTTATACAAAGAAATAAACATTAACCGAGTCTTCGAACATCTTGAAACATTAAAAATTTGCCCGATAGTCATGAGGATTCGAATCGATAAAAAAAAATCTATTCGCATAGCAACTAAGAACTTTTTATTCTTTGATAAGCGCGATACATTTTTTTCCTCCTCATGATTAATTTATGCGCAGTACAAAATCTCCAAAAAAATATTGATAATGCTAATAAAGAAATAAAGCTACATTTTTTGCCCACAGCAACAAGAAATGATATCTTTCTTTTCCATTGTAATACACATTTTGCAAATATTTCGTTATTATTCAACAAGTTCTCAATTCATTATACATTGCGAATTCAATCGTGTGCACATATTTTAGAAATTTAGAGCCACTATTAGAAATTTGTATAATTATAATTAGCTATATATAAATCTCACATTAGGATTGAATTGCAATTTAACCAATCAAAGAAAAAACTAATATCAATTTAAGTAAATTTCGCTTTAATTCAAATCAAATCAAATCAAATACAACTTCAATCCTATTGTAATTGAGTCTGATAGACTTTAAAAATTATATTTAATCGTGTCTAGTCAATTTTACCGAGGATAAATTTTGTTCTATACATAAGACTTGGTGCTAAGTTAAATACACGTGCGAAATAAAAATTAAAGAAACAGAAGATATTCGTTTCCATTCTCATTGACAACATTGAATACATGAATTTATGATATCAGAATATTAGATGTAACAGATACAATATTGCGCATAATAGGTGAATATTGATCTTTAAAATTTGAAACAAATTTTTAGTGATGACTCTACATTAATTTTTAATATTTGGAACAAATATCTGGCCGCAAGAGTACTCATTTTTTTAAACAACTGCGCATTCGGGAATATTAACTAAAAAAATAATGTTAGTAGCGTACGTTAATTGTTATGTTAGTAGTAGTTTAATTGAAAATAATTTTATTGATGTAATAACAATGTTAATGAAACAAATAAAATTTTATTAAAACAAGATATGATATATTTGTTAACGTTTGCTATTGTGAATTAATAAAATTATTTTCAATTAAAATAATGTACTAAGAAAAAGATCTGGTTGGATTAATTGGAATTAATTTTGGTTGAAAATGGACGAATCAGAATTTTCTGGTTAAATCTAGAATTCTAATTGAGATAATCCAAATACTGATTAATATAATCAGAATCTTCTGATTCGTCCATTTTCAAATATTTTCTTAATATCTCATAATATAACATAATTTTTTCAGTGTACACTTAGTATTTTTATATTATGCATAAAATAAGTTTTTTTTTTTTGTACATTCCAATCTTCGTGCGACAGCATAACGTTTCACTGAGAAAAATGGTCTGATTGGATTAAACAGTAATTCTGGTGGAAAATGGATGAATTTTCTGATTATTTATTAGAATTATAGTTGGGATAACTATAATTTTGATTAATATAATTATTCTAATAAAAATAAGAATTCTAGTAGATTTTACCAGAAATGTTGTATCAACTAAAATTCCAGTTATCTCAACTAGAATTCTAATAAATTTAACCAGAAATTTTTTTCAGTGTTCCTCTTTGGATTCGGTACTGACGTTACGAAAATAGTTCGTACAGATTTACTCGCGAGCATCCGGCTTAGGCTGGTGATTCCAAGCGTTAGATCGGCCGAGCATCGAAATGCAGCACCGTGAAGTCGATTAAACATTAGACGACGTTGGATTAAAAATTGTCAAATCCGTATGTCGAGATTTTCCGCGATCCTTTTTTAAATCACCGGATACGTGATAACGGAGTAAAATGTTGATTTACTTGTGCAAGGTAAACCTTAGGCGGACGCAGGCAGTCGGCTCCGATGAACATTGGTTCAACGATCGTTCCGCGAGCGAATCTAGATACCTACGTGTGTGCCATCTACATAATTCATATCAGTATAGAGAGCAACCGTTTTGACGAGGAGAGGAAAAAAAGAAAATTGCGGACGATGTTTTGCCGAGAATTCATGATCGAGACGGGAAAATCGTCGTGCGAATTCCTATCGGTCGGCCGAACGAGACGACCGATGTAAAAGAATTTCAAGTAGTCTCCTTTTTCCTCGCGGTTGTCGCGCTGCCGCATGGATTACATGCGTAATTCAATATTTCCGTGTAATTCATATTGTCGTTGACTGCAAAGAGTCCGCACGCGCGTCTCTCCTGGCTTGCAAGACTTTGTAACCGATCATATGAAAGGCACTTTGTTTTCGGATAATGTAAAATGTATAACGTGAACAGTAATTTAAGGCTTAATTCTTCATCTGAGGATTGCGTATATATCTTGAAACGATGTGAAAATTACGAAAAAAAATGAGCAAATTTAACAAGTGACGACCGTTGATAAATAGGGTAAGGTGATACAATTTCAAACACGGTTCTGAATAAAATAAAATTTGAATTCAATTTTTGGAGTTCGAAGGTAACTCTCTCATTGCGTGGAAGAAAGGAATATGAAACAGGAAAAAATCTTGAACTTCGAAAATTTAATTTAAATCTTATTTTATTCAAACTTGTATTACTATTCTAGTGATTTTGCTTCCTTTTTGTAATTTTTATGTCATTCAAGAAACACAATCGATCCTCTGGAACTTTTTGGCACAGGCAAAATATCATTCTCATATTTCTCCGAAATGAAAGAGGGTGGAGTCCGGTTCCTTCCTTAAACTTGTAATATCTATTTAGTAATGTATTGTAATAGAATAATGTAATGTAATTGAAAAATATCTTGAATTTTTCAAAACTTTTTAAAAAAATCTAGAACATCTAGTAAAAAAAACCTGTCATGAACAAAAAAAGAATCAGATTGCAGACGGAGGGAATAAAAATATGATTCAAGTGGATGGTTAAAATTACAGATGAGCAATTCTCTCTCGACGATTTCAGTCATAATATTTCGAAAGTTATTGATTCAAGCAGCGTATTTAGCTGTGGTATTAATGATTCAAAAATGGTATTGGCGACGAGCTAATTGCGCATTTCTCATACATGGGACCTCATTAGTGAGTTTGTGCAGTTGAATAATAATCCCGAAGAAAAATGTACGATCACAAACTGTCCTGCATACAATAAAAAAAAATAGGAACAGAAATATCTGTTTTATATTTTATTTGTGCGATATCCATTGTGCGATACGTTTCTATGTTTATTTTCTAATTTTTTAATTTCTAATATTTAATAATTCGTATTCCTAAATTTTTTTCTATTGTGAACAGGACTTTATAGTACTTAAAAAAAATCGATTCA
>NW_017259576.1:1452241-1491119 GCF_001594045.1 Atta colombica | reverse complement strand
GACACAGAATACTATACGCATTTTTTTTATTCACGGATTTTTTTATCCATTTGTAAAATTGATTTTAGTAGGAAATTGTATGAAGACTATTTTAAAAATTGACATTTAATTTTTATATAAATTACCTCTTTAAGTATATAAACTAATTTACAGTTTATATAAATGAATAACTATATATTTGTAACTTTTAAACTTTTATTATAGTTTTGCGTACGTTTCCAAAACTTGAAAGAAAACAACTAATCTTAAATTAATTTGATTAATTAAAAAATTCCATAGATATGTTTAAGAAGCCCTTAGGTCGGAATCAGATTATGCATTGAAGAGATTAAAGATTAAAGATTGAAATTTCCAATGAGAACAAAGAAGTTTTGGCTCCTTTTGTTCTGATTGATCAAACTTCAATCTTTTAATCTTTCAATCTTCAATCTTATTCTTCAATGTAGTATGATTTCGGCCTTAGGGAGATTCTATCAAGCTTAATGTAATGTAAGATATAAAACATCCACAATTTGATTATTGTATTGCGTGTTAACGCTATCTATACGGACGATTAGGGCTGTAAGACTATCCTTCAACTCGCCATGTAGGATCATTATGATATGTTGTTACGTGTGCGTGCACAGCCCCTCGAGTTAGGTAGCGTGCTATCTTTGCACGAGGCTTTCATTCATTGGTTTTATCATAGCTTCACTATCAATGTATGCGACCAGTCGCTATAAGTGACCTTGACTAGTCACTTCTGTCATCACATTTAACAGATGAGAAAAAGACGGGATTAAAATTCATTGACCCTCTATAACAGCAAGATTATTTGACAGTCGCACAAAAGACAGATTCGTTTTCTCATGGCAATTCTTTTTCTGTCCCAATGAACTCTTTATTCGATATTATCATAGCTGTAAACTGTTTCCTTTTTTATTCAAATTTTATGTATGAAAACGATGTAAAAATAAACATATTATTTATACACCGAAAAAAATTTACTAAATCGTACATATTTTTTTTAATAGCGCTAAGTAAATATTAACTTATAGTAAATAAATATTTATTTAATGAAAAAATGATGATTAAATAAAATTAACAGTATTTGTATTAAATAGATATATATGTTTATATTTTTTAGTAAATATTTATAGAACTATTCAAACAAATATTTATTGAAATTTAAATATTTATTTAATATTTATTCAAACAAATATTTATTAAAATTTAATATTTTTTTAGTGTATGATATCGAACGGGGAAAATAAAAACGGAATAAATACATTCTTTGAGATTTAAATGAGCGGTATCTGCCCTATTTTTTATGGTTTAATGCGAAGAATATTGAAGACCTAAGTCAAAAAAAACCCAATCGCTTTGTCAGGCGAAGATAAAAGAGGCATAATCGTTGTCCTGCGGCGGTAGATGACATCATTTGTTCACGTTCTCCTTCATTCACACCCTCTCTCTTTGCGTTAACGATGCGACTCGCGTTCGTTCAATCCCTGAACAATCGATGGTGCACGTAATGAAGTTTTTTTTCGCTTTTTCCTCGGTAATATTATTTTCCTCGAAAAACGAACAAAATTCGCAGTTTTACGCTGTCGTGGCAACGACGCGACGATTTGATTTGCAAGCGTGTTCGTCGAGGTACCTGCCAATTATCGCACCTGCCATCAGCTCGTACATATTCATTGTGGATACATCCGATTATCGATCGATAGGACATAGGTCCCTATGGTCGTCCAGTGCGTCATCCAGCACATCATATCCGGATATCCCCAATGACCCTTAGCATTGATGATTTATATCGTTGATATAAAGAATTTTTCTATGAAAGAATTATAGGGCTTCCCTGAACTATACACTGGAAATAAAAGTTTGCGTTAATTGAAATTCTGGCTGAAAAAACAAATTAGAATTCTTTGGTAGAATCTATTATAATTCTAGATGAGATAAATGCAGAATTTTTCTATGAAAGAATTAAGTATAACCTCTTTGAACTATACTAGAAAGAGTTTGTTTGCATTAATTGGAATTCTAGTTGAAGAACAAATTAGAATTTCCTGATAAAATCAGAATTTTGATTGATATGATTAAAATTTCATCTATTTTCATAATTTTTTTCTCAGTGTAAAGATATTATAAAGATTAATATGGAATTTAAGATCACTAGAAGTTTTCTTTCAATCTTGAGAGAAAGAGATGCTTGCAGATAATGAAACTAGAACATAGTCTTATAGAAGTAATCTGTTCCTTTTTGATTTATATATCGGTTTTCGAATGAAAGAATTTTATCATTTCAATGAATTTTCTTCGCGATGAAATACGATATTATTGGAGGATGAATACTAGTAGGGGTAGTAGCAAGATATACGAAAAACAAACCGATGGATTAATATCCTTTTTCCCTCTCTCCTCCGCCCAGATGGTGAGCGAACGTTCCTGCGGTGTAATAAAGTCACTAGAGCGCGAATTCAAGAGAATGAAAGAGAAGACGAGAGGTGAGCGTGTTAGGTGAGCGGTAAACGGGGTAAGAGGTGAAATGAAATGAGAGAGCGAGAGAGGGGGAGGGGAGGGCGAGGGTGAGGCGGAGAACGAAGGAACGACGGATGAGAGGGAGGACTACGCAGGCGTCGATAGGCTGCATAGCGCGTAGGTCAACGTACTTTCTACCAGGGCCGCACAATATATTGTTGCATTGGTTGATATCTTTCCTGATTCGGCGAATCGCAAAATATGCTGCGCGCGATGTCCACCCTCGAGATCTCCATTCTCCTAAATCTCTGTCCGAGAATGACTAATGCAATTAGTGATCAAAATTCTAAATCGGGATGTTGCAAATTTTGGCTCTCTATAGAGATGTAAAAGAACTCTAGGCGGAATGACATTTGTCCTAATTTATCATACCTAAAATTTAATTCTTAAAATTAAAAAAAGATGAGTTATAGTTAAGCCAAGATTAAAATTAAACTATATTAATAGAAATAAGCATTAATATGCTAACAAATTTTGAAGAGTAAGATAAATTGAAATTAAAGCTAATCTACATTGATAGAAGGGCATAAAGATTTCTTTCGCCAATCTCTGGTTAAGTTAACTGAGAAATTGTGTGTTGATCTCCGAAGTTTTGAAAAAAATGAACTTTCTAGCTCATTCGATTGCTCATCGTTTGCACGTATAGATATATGTAATTTTCGTTTGCATACTTCTGATAGAAAAGTTATTAAAAAACAATTTTATAGAATGCTAATTTTACACTAACCTTGCAACTACGGAGAAAAATAGATTTAACTCAATCGATAGATTTTCATTTGCATATTCCGAAATAAGTCGATTTCTCATTTACACATCTTTAGTTAAAAGGTTACTAACAATTAAAGTTTCGAAGACAATCAGGTAGACAGATTCAAATCGCAGTTATACTCAAAATGGCACGAATCGATAAGTTTATTAGTAATTGTAGAATTTTAATTCTTGGAAGTTCTGCAGATTGTTTTGAAGGATCGAAAGTTCAAAGCTTTCGATCTTTGAAAATTTTTAATGCAGAAGCTTTGAAGTTTGAATATCGAATGCTTTTCGAAACAGTAAAAAAAACATGTTTTGAACAGTTTAAAACATATTAATCAATGTTTTTAACATGTTTTAATATATTTTTAATAATACTGTTTAAAGCATGTTTGGAGCATTAAAAATATGTTTAAAAAGAAACACAATGTTTTTTTATTCGTTAAAAAAAAACAGACTTTGTTAACCCTGCTTCGAAGCAAATCAGCAGCCTTTTATCAGCAGTACTTTTGACTGACGTTCGAACACATGCGATATCTGGATTTTTAATCTTTTTTGATATTCTATATATGAAAAGCATATGTATGTGAAAGGGTCTTGTGTGTAAATTTAAAAATACAAAAAAAAAGGAAAGACATATCCGAATATCTTAATTTCAAAATGAAAAAAAAAGATTGGAATCAGTCTATGTAATTATTGTAGAATTTGTCTAAACTTAAAGGAAACAGTTTGAAGCTTTCTTTTTAAATTTACACTCAGAGAAAAAGTGATGGTAATTGTAAAGGTAACAACAAGTTTTATATGCAGCTAATTATAAAACAGTTTACTCAACTATGCATATTAATTCTACATATAAAACTGGTATATTTGTCATCACTTTATAATTGTTATTAATATTTCGCTAAATGTGAAATAAAATTGCCATTTGAGAAAGGCATGTTGCAAAAAAAAATTTAGTATGACGCATTAAGCCGGATCCAGACTAAGCAAACAAACGCGAATGAATAGCTTTAATGAATGTGAAAGGTGCCAGGAATATCAACAACGCAGTTCGAACTCATTGATGCAACTTGTTCATTTGTATTTCGTACACGCTTGTTTGCTTAATCTGAATCTGACTTTATATGTTTAGTAGTTTCATTTATTTCCCTGGATTTTCTCTTAGACAAAATATAACAGTAAAAAAAGTTAATGAAAAATAAAAAGATACGATATATAATTTATATTCATGACAGTTTTTTCATGTAAAATACATCTTTGTGCAGCAACAGCAATATAAAGAAATGTCCTGTAATCTAGAGTACGGAACATTCAAATTTATGAATATCCATGCGTGTGAGAAACAGGAAGTGGTTATTGTCACTTGAAGAAGTAAATGCAGTACTCGGTAAAAGTACCGTAAAATTTGCATGACATGAGACATTTAAATATTCAAGAGATATTATAGAATCCATTGATCCAGCAAAAGATAATTGATTGTGTTACATCCAGTTTATAATATAGATGAAGAGTGTGACAATAATAATTCTGCAAATTGTCTTTGCAGTGATCCCGAGGAATTATGCAATTACATAAATTTGTGTTTTGTAGAAAACAATATCGCAATGCTACGAAGGTCTTCCAACGTGATCGCGTGATCTTCGAGCGCGATTTATTCACGAGCCATTGACTCCGCCATTGACTATAAACCGTACTTTTATTATCATGACTCACGCCAATAAGTTAATTGTCTATGAAACAACGCAATATGAAAAATATTTCTGTACTGAAAAAAAGTCTTATAACCTATAAGCTGGCAAATGTTGAATAAAATAATTCCAATCAAATGTTCGGTTAATATAACACATAATAAAAAATATTTTGTATTTGTGTCGAAAACGGTCCACTCACATTTGTTAAAATTTTATGTTGAAATGTTATTTGATTGCTAATTTAACATAATGTGATTATATTATTTAAAGATTTTGTGTTAAATTAATATTCAACATTTTTTAGTGTCAAAATGACAAGTGGATAACATAAAAATGATGTGTTTAAATACGTAATAAAAATGATATTCAAATATAAATTCTATGATGAATGAATAAAGTATTATTTATCATATATATTAATTTAGCATATCATAAATATGAATTTTATTGAAAAAAATATACTTCCACAGTTTATTTACAAACTGTGTCAGTATTACCTTTTTTGTATTTATCTTTTTAAATGATATTTCTGTTATCTTCTAACATATCTTGTGTTAAATTAACATGTAAATTTAAGTGGACCATTTGGAACACATGAGTATTGGAACACATGTGTTCAATGTAACTCAAATTTTTAGTTATATTAAGTGTAGTAAAAAGAAATCCATTATTTTTGTATGAAATTGAATGGAAAAATAATGGATTTCTTTTTACTACACCTAATATATGAATCGAATATTTGGAAATTATTTCACTCAACATTTGATAGCTACTTATTCTAGACTCTTCTTTTTCCAATGTTAGATTTTTGCTCTCTTCAAGTACTCGCATCAAATCTTCTATTTCGGAATGTTTCCACGAAATTTAGAAGGCTTAACAATGAGACTACGCAATGGTTTTCAATTTATGCTTGACGATATAATAGTAATTAATCCGTAACTGGAACAGGAGCTTTGATAACCTTAAGATTTTTTGGAGCTTTGATAATCCTAAAATTTTTTTTTTTAAATAATCATTTGTAATAATTTTATGTTTTATAATTTGTCACAATTTTAAACTTAAAGAATCCTTAAAAAGGAACTAATAACAAAAACTTCAATAGCTCTTAAGAACCCATATATTCCTTTATCAAAAAATTCGTGTGTTATTTTTACGGGTTAATGTGCAATTTCTTCATCTCTAGATAACTTTATTCAAGAGATATCTCTCAAAATAATAGAGATATCTCCTGGATAAGATTATCTGCAACTTATCTGAAAGTGAAGAAATTGGGCATAAGACGTAATCATAGTTGATGCCAAAGTACCGCAAGAAAATTCTAAGGAACGCTATTTTATATTTTCAGACGACCTGAAACACGTGCATCAGGCTTTGCTGCAGAGTGCTAAGCGTGCGGGTTCCTTGGATAATATCACAGTAATCGTGGTTTTCCTGACACCGCCGATCGAGATCGCTTCGCGCTCGAATCCGCTTCTGACGCATCAAGCACCGAATGGTCTATTACTAAACAACATGGATCCGAATAATCCGATCCCGTCGAATCATGATGAATTCGATGTAAAACCGGCCTATATCAAACAGCTAATCGACGACGACATGGATCGCCCCGATTTCGATTTACTTTTGAAAAATTCCGTGTGCGATATGACCAGGAACGGCAAGCACCGGAACGACGACGATGCTGAATATGATTATACGGACATAGGTCCGGAGACCGATGTCGACGCCGGCGAGGATGTGCACGACAACAATTACCCGGCCCTCGCCACATCGTCGTCGCTCGATCCCACCCCCGAGAGCGAGAAACCATCGATGGAAATTGAGAAATACAACGACGACGATGATAAGAACGACAACGATTATTCTAACCGCGATAACGCGAACGTCTGCCCGGTGGACTCGGTAGTAAACGATGATGATCTAGACAATCGTGTCCGACCGAATGATAAAGACGTTCGCGATGCGGACGACGAAACGCTGCGCGACCACGGTGACGACGACGACGACGACGTCGCGCGTATTGAGACCGCTGTCATGCATACTGTCGTGGACGATGACGAGTCGCCACCCTCGCCGCAAGCTGCTAGTAAGTGCAACTTGTCCGTTGTAAGGGCCCGGCTGTGCGCCGCGCTGGTATACGGTTACGCTTATCATGCGGTGAGCAATCTGTTCGTGTCGTTGGCGAACTACATCTCGAATTCGTTCGCCGCTCACATTTTCGGTCTACGTAGAAAGTGAGCCGTGTCTTTGCGTTTTAATTGTCTCCAAAGAGATAATTCAAAGATTCCATCTTCAATTATACCGGGAAGTCATAGAGGATGGAAACGGACGAAATCGAGAAATGTATATGTCAGCGACATGTCAGCGGATTAACCGCGATGTAATCATCGTCGTATGTTCTGCAAGATAAGATTGCGCTAGTTATTATACATACCGCAGTACGAAGTATTTTATGAGTCTTTGAGAAACGATGCAAAATATCTTCGATTTTTTCGAATGCTGAAATCGCTATATTTTTAACATTAAACTATGTCCCGATTGCTGCAATACAACGAGAAACTTCGCATGCAAAAAACTTATTATCTAAGAGATATAAATAAAAAAAATGTAATCGTTCCAACCTTTCTGAGTCCTCTTCAATATAATTTTAATTACATGACTCAAGTTAATTATGTTTCTTATAAAAGTTACTGCTTATTACCAAAAGTTTCTTGATGTTTCTTAATGCCTCGTTACTAAAATTTGCAATGGGGACATAGCTCTAGAAATTCCTTGCCCAGCAAAGTGGACAGTATCGCTTATTAACAATATCGCTTTTTTTTGAGAGTCGAAAAAACAAGTCTGTAAGATAAGCTGCTATTGGTAGATGCGTGTTATATATAGTTTTCATATCACATTTCTTACATATGCAAATGCATCGCATAAGAGTAAAATTGAATTGCATTCGAATGCACAGTGCATTCGATGTGACTAAGATCTCCATTCTCTGACTCTTAACAACAGTGTTAGTACCGTTATATTATCGTTGAATTGCAGTTTTTTTTTATCATATACAATACCTGCACAACGACCACATAACGATACTGTCATTAAGAGTTACAGACTAGGGATCTAAAAAGTACATCCTGTAATGACCCGCTTTTCGTACTTACGATCCACAAATGGATGGTCTCCTCATTTTACTCTCCTTGGTAACAGAAGCGAGTATTTGTAGCATCGATCATCCGTTACATCCGTGATCTTACATGGATAAACAAAGTTCGAGATTAGTCAGAGCTGCTATTTTCTTGTCGGTAGAATGTCACGCAGATAAATTATCGCGTTTCTCCCGTTTTTTTATGTCACGGAGATACGTTATCTTTATTAATGACCTATATGCCATGTCGCTATGCCAAGCATAGCTGTAATCAACTGTAATTTTAAAAATGTTGATGGCGCTAAAATCATAATTTTTAAATATCGTTATCGAAGTCAATTGGATTTCGCTAAATGGAAAATGAGTTTCATTATTGTGACTCATGTACAGTCTAATGAACATGGAAGTTCGGAAGATAGTAAGTTGATGGAAGTAGCGGATATGCTAATATTCGAATATACCGTATGAGAAAACCTGTTTCTCTAATTGACTTTGAAATTGATTTTAACCCGCATCGGTAGCATTGCAAAAAATGGAAATTGATGTTCAATAAGGGTAATAAAAAGCATCGTTTACGCTATTGCGCTTTCTCGATAAGCGGAAATGTTGAATATCAGATAAACGAGTCTCATTAGCGTAAATTGGATATCGTAAATCTTTATATTATTAGATAAGCAATTTTTTAAATGTTCATTATGTTTAGAAACGACAGAAAAGCTTCTAAATCATGATTATTTATGGTAAAAAATAGAATATTGTTTCAGAGCAATGTAGTAATCAATGTGGTATATATCACTTTAATTATGAAAAATTAAAAGATAAATAAAGATTATTCATCCGCTAATTAAATTAATGAAAAATAATAAAGTAACTTTAGTATTAGAAAATTATGTTATCTTAAATTTGAAAAAAAAAGATACAGTAGAAAAAAATTATTCATTTTAAAAACGAAATGTTTAATTAGTCTGATATTAAAATAAGATATATGAGGTGATGATTGCTTATTGCTCTGCGTATTATCTTAGGTACAAATTTGCAAACAATAATTATTTCTCAAAAATATTTACATTTGTTAAAACAAAATCATTTCTATATATGTTTTTAATATTCTGTTTTTAATTCTAATTTTTGTTCTTAATTTTGTTTTCTCTATTAAGAGGTCTCTTACATTAGAGGGTTAAAAAATTCGATTTTTTTTTTTTTCATAAATCGATAATACAACTCTTCGAGAATATGTTCCTCAAAAATTTTAGAACGAAATTCGAAGTAATCTGTATAAATTCTGCGCTTGTATATATAGATATATACAGATATATACAACACTATATACACAGTATATATACATCGAAAATTTTAAACGCGTTTTTCTCGAAATCGGTTTTTTGCATTTTTTTAAATTTTGTGTTGACACTATTGAGAAGAAAGTATTTGTTTCGATTGACTTCTTTTGGACTCATTCTTTAGGTAATAGTTAACTATTCTATGTAAACCTAAAAAATTAAATAAAAATTAACATTTACAATTTTTTTGCATAAACAAATGGCTATTACCTAGTGAAAATCGTAATTTTGTTCTTCAAAGTCACACAAAATTATAATTTATAGATTTTTTAAATTATATGATATTCTGTACAAATTAAAAATCTTTTTTAATTTTTTGATTCAGGCAAGAATTACAACCGCTGGATGTATACGAAATTGTTACGCTATGGCAAACTGCCACTAAACTAAATGTTTATATTTTTATAATTTAGACTACTTTTTTCACATAAAAATTTATACGTACTCTACAATAATTATATTAAAACATGCAAAAATGTTTGAAATCGATAAATATTAATTTTCCATATGAAAAAAAAATTACGAAAGATCACCTCATTCGGCCTCCTAATGTAGAAGATCTTAAACACTCATCATTATCATATATAAAAACGAATGTTTTACGGGCTATAGGAAAATTATTCTGCCATTAAACATTGAGAAATGAGAAACGTGTTTACGCGCGATAAGACTAAATTGATAACGTCTATTTTAGAATATTCTGTTTTTATTCTTATGTTTTTTTTTTACTTTTTTTTTATTATTACTTTTTCTATTAAATCCTCATCACTATCACGTGAAAATGAATTTTTGTGGGCTAAATGAAAATCATTATACTACTCTGTTAACGATAATTTTAAATATTGAGAAACGAGAAATATGCTTATGTGCGATAAGGGTTGATAATTAATTTGCCATGTACATTTCAGGCAATTGTCAGATACAGAAGTACAACAGTTCGCCATTATCGTTATCGGCAGCAATTTCAGTTAATTAACAAGTACCATCATGTGTCTCTTGCATGCCCGCTTAGTCCCGTTACATACATTCGAATCGAGCGCGCAATGGCCGAGAATTCGCGCCGCCGCGTCGCGATTGGTCGTTGTGGTGCGCTCGTATCGCTGATTCGTCATATGGCGGCCAATTGGATAGCGTGCCGCCAATTGTCGCCGGCCATGTGGAAGGGGCTTCCGGCAGTTCCTCTCGAGCTCGTACGGTTATGAGTGCGCGTCTGCGATTCTCTCTCGTGTGAATTTTCCTGGTACGATCGTGTTGGTTCGCGTGCCGATCCGCGATCGCCGGCTTTTATACCAGATATATACCGTCGGCTCCGGGCACACCATTACCATCGGCGCTTCTCGGACGTGAGGATATACGATACGCACGAAGGATGAGAGATACGTTCTCCGAGGTACGTTGCACGCTCGTGTTCCTTCGCAGTCGGTTATCGCCAAGGAATCCGGGCAGAACCCTGAATTGCGTATTTAAATTTGGAAGTGACGCCGTGGCGGGGGACGCCGCACAGCGTTGTCTACAAGTTCTGGCGATGACAACAAACCACGTTGTTGCCGGCCGGTGACCGGCTGTCGGAAAAAAACCGGCGTTGTTTCCTCGACGACGATTCTGTACGACGCAATCATCGCCGTTATCAGAAATAAATGTAGAGATCGTTTCCGTGTCTACAACAAAAACCGAACCCATTGACGGTATACCGGTTTCTAAACCACGTCGATGTTCTCCCCACTCTTTGTTCTTTTCTTTTCGTTCTTTCTCTTTCTCTCTTTCTGGATGAACGTTACAGTCCTGATATCTTTTCCCTCTTTTTCTCTCCCTCGTGGTAATCGCAGGAACTAATTGCGTCGATTTTAAGGCCTGCTCTGCCTGATCCTTCTCGAACATTCGATGAATGTAGTTTCCGTCTCTCATAAGCACATACAAACGAGAAAGAAGAAGCATTCTCAGAACGGAGGGACGAGAGTTCAAGAGGGAAAAAGAAAAAGGCAGTGCCTCGCGTCATGCGAAGCGTGCCCGAAAATAACGTGTTGTGAAATCGCATTGTGTATTTGTCGTCATCGCTGTTATACTGAGAAAACAAAGTCGCATTTCACGATTTGTCCAATTGATTCACGCTCAGTTTTGCAGTCAAATTTGATGCAATTTCGAGTTAAATTAAAAATTTAATGTTAAAAGTGAAGAAATTTACGCCTCTCGTCTTCTCGCGTATTTCTACTCGATTAATAGAAAACTTAGAAAATTCCGTGGAAATTCTTTATTAATAGGGAATTTTTGCGATACCGTATCTGAATACACGATATTGCAAAAACTCTCCAATTATTATTAATATCGAAATTATACTTTTGAGGATCAATTTGAAGCTAATTTAATGACATACAAATTCTTCCGTCGTGAACAAGAAAAGTTTTTTTTTAATCGCTCCTCGAAAGTAAACACACGTTTGTTCAGCGTATTTTGTACATCTTATTATATGTAATTAATAATTTTTATTACTATAGTGATAGAATATCGAATATGATTAAATGAATATGATTAAATGAGACGTATTTTCACTGATTGTGCATTGAATGACGTACTTTTTACTTTGTTATGTATAACTATTTAAAATTCAAAATTTGTCGGACGATAATTATCTTTTACAAGTATTTTAAAATTTTTCGATGATTATCAAGGTGCTAGTAAAAAATGACAATTCTTCGAATCACTCGGAAACGTCTACAATGACATTTTTAATGTTTTTCATTGGGAAAACTAGTGCAACATTGGTACACACTGAATGCAATTGAATGCAAATAAATTCAAATATTTTCAGTGTTAAATAATTTAACCCTTTTAATTATATATGTGGGCAATTTGATAAGTTAATAATTTTTTAAAAGGAGATCAGAAAAATATAAAAAAAAAGAATAAGATATCACTAACTTATTAAATTGTTTATATATTCTTTGTTTGCGATAACCGCATTACAAAAGGATTAAATTATTTATTAATATTGAAAATATGTTAATCGATTTGCACTCAAAAATCAATGTTGCACTAACTTTTTCCAGTGGAAAATTATATTTGAATACTTTTCACAGACACAGAATCATTACATCTTTGTCAATGTTAAATAAAGATGAAGCGATTACACTATGTCTTGCTGGAAAACATCAAATAACATGTAGTACTTATACGTTTTCTATATACAATAAGCTGTTAGTCATCACTCATATAGCATATACTAGTGATAAGTTATACAAGTCATAAATCTTAGGAAACTTACATCCAGAATACTAGATTATTACGTCAATTTCAACCATTTAAAAGGGGATAGTTTTCAGAGAGAAATACTAATATACTATATGATTGGTCATTCATAACGCAATCTAAATTTTGAATTGTAAGAAGTGTAAGAAGTTTCGCCATTTCTACGCCATTTCATCACTGATCACTGACTTATTGTTGTTTTATAACATACTACTCTCTTGACTGACTCGCTTATAACTCGCTCCTGATTTCTGATCTATTACTAACGGTTTATTGTATAAAACTCATTAAACTTTAAGCCATAAGAAATTGATCAATCATAGTAAATTACTCTTTTCATATACTGAGAAAAAAAACGGACGAATCAGAAGATTCTGATTATATTAATCAGAACTCTAATTATCTCAACTTGGATTATAACAAGTTTAAGGAAATTTTAATTTGTCCATTTTCAACTTAGATTGATCAATTTCTTATAGCTTAAGGCTTACATCTTAAAATGTCATTGTAGATTCTATTAAAGCTACAGCTGTTTTTTTTTATATAGAGCACTTTTGCGCAATACGCAGAACGTTGTATCAAAAACTAAAAGAAAGTCAAATCTACGTTGACATATACAATGCTAAGCCATTTCAGTAAAAACAAAGGCATAATAAATATACAATTATTTTCGCGGTGAGCGCTTATATAACATGTAAAGAGCTACTTTTAAAAGCAATCCCTTGTAAATCAAAAAAATTTTGAAGCTTAATTTTTAAAATTAAAAAGAAAGAAAGAGTAAAAAAAATTCTCAAATTGCAGAATATTAATCTGATTTTACTAACAATAAGATGAAAATATGTAGCACGATTATTAAGATTATTAAATTTCAATTAATCTAACTATAAAAGTCAAAAAAGTCAAATTAACATCTTTTTTGTTATGACATTAGAGATTATACAAATTTATCATACTCAGTCTCAAACATTAGATTTTTTTGAAAAGACGACGAGTATATTTAATACTAAAATTTTTTATTAAAATTTTTGTTTTTATCAAGTCTTTTTATCTAATTTTATAAAATTTTTTTGTTTTTATCAAGTCTGTATCGAACGCGATAAAACGAATACGAGACAGGGGAGAGCCGAGGTCGTCGAAATTCGTTGACAGACAGATTATAATTCGGCCTCATGATTCGACGCTTCTTTTTATCTCATGTGACATATACAAACGCAGGACCGACGATCGATGGCGACAGGGGCGAGAAATAATTGCGGAAATCAGTGCGAATAATATACATATGTATAACCAGCGGCGCGACGCTTTGGCGAAAAATTCCCCAGTGGCTTTATGATGATGATGATGCAATTAATTCACCGATCGCGTGTTGCGTCGCGTGTTGTGTCGTCTCTACGTATATTTATAGACTCGAAAGTAAAGCGCGCGTTCTCCTCGATGTTCGTACCTAAACATTCAGGTGATCCCTGAATGTGGCGCGAGGTAATCGGATCTATCGCTTGGAAGCACTGTTACTGGTCTCGTCTGACATTGAATTTAAGCAAGTTATCTTGACGATGCACGTATGTAAATTTGTCACATTATCATACATCGCATTCTGTTCGTATTTTGTTCTTTTAACATTTTATTTTTAACTTTATTTCGTTCAGGTATAGTTGACTCGATGCCAATTTAAATCTTCTTGACATTAACTCTTTATCTACAATCATATTTTTACTCCCTCTGAGCAAAATATGGATGAAACTTGAGAGTGAAATTTTGCTTGTGCCAATAAAGTCTCGGATTGCAGGTGAAGACTTAAAATTGAAATAAAAATTGGGGTTTTAAACTTTGTTTCGTTCAGATCTAGTCTGCTTGATAGAAATTTTAATCCTCCAAAACAAAGATCAAAATGTAACACAGGTTTGGTTTTCTATCTAGTTGTGGTTAATCAGATAATAATGTAAAAATTGTATTTTTGTAATTATTGTGATTTATCACTTAACTAATAGTTTTGTAGTAATTAACTTCTAAAGTTATCACTACAAAATCATCAGTGTAGTAATTACAGAAACATAATTTTTGTATTATCATCAAAGTTAAGTCTAATCACAAGTTAACCAGAAAATGAAAAACTGAACTTTAGTGACATTGGATCTGTGGAATCATTTAATTTATGTTGACTAATTTATGTTGACTAAAGACACTAATCAATTTCAAGGAACTAAATCAAAATTATTTATAGAAAAGAATGAATATATTAAGAATTTATTTTAATAATAATAATAATAATAAGATTTATTATTGAATGAAGTCCACCGTTAGCTCAAGGTTTTTCTATTCTCAAAAAGGAGGGAAATCCTTGACATTAGATATTAAAATTGAAATAAGATAAAAATTATATTTTTAAACTTGTTTTGTTCAGGTATAGTCACCTCGATGCCTACAGTTTTAAACTTTTCTTGACATTAGGTACTAAAATTAAAATAAGATAAAAATTAGATTATTATAGTTTTTGTAATTTTATTGTAGATTTTATAATTTTTGCCAATTTTCCGCTTTTCGATGAGTGTTCGCACAAAACTTCGCGATACAGTTTGTGAAGAGCTGCGAGAGATGTGCGATTGTAAGAAAAATGAGCGTATTCCGGTGAGAGAAAAAATAAAAAATGGATGCGACTAGTGTACGGCCAAAAAAAAACCAACGATCTGATTGAGAAGCATCTGCGCAGTTTTCTTTTTTCTTTTTCGGAGCGAACTTACATGGCAAGAATTATCGCTGCGCCGCGCAAAAAGCGAAGAGTAAGTTTCAAGAAATAACGCTTATGCGGTGGAGGCTGCGGCGTTAATCTCGGCAAACTGCTGCGATAATATTAATCCTTGTGCACAGCTGCACAATTTTCTCGTAATTCGAAAGAATGCAAGTAATAAATTTATAACATAAAGGCTTGTCTACGCTGAAGCCGATCGTTGATCCCCAGTAGGGACGAGCCTTAAACAAACAATAGTAATGGCGAAGTTTCTGTATATAGGATTATGATAAGGCAAGCGTGACTCGATTCTCCGCCAATATTCAAAGCGAAACTCCATATAAATTAATTTTTGTTATTTTTATCGATAGTATTTAAGTGAAATATCCGCGAGTTTTCTGTACATAAGATTGTATAATAAGCGTAATTTTTCACCGCCTCAGGAACGTTTTATTTCGAAATAAGATTTTAAGATTAAGATTTTTTTAATTTAGTTTTTGCTAATTTCATCGATACAGAAGAAATTGATGAATTTTGTAAATTTTAAACAGACAGTTGCCGACGCACTTTGAAGATAAAAAGCGACCATACAGAGTAGAAATAATTCGCAGAATTGAAATTATATAAAAACGACATTTAGAAGGACACTAAAGTGGATTTATCATGGTATTAGTTGCAGCAATCGTAGCAATAACGTTAAGACGGATAATAGACGTTTTTCTAGATTCTAACGACTATAATTTAACGCTGTCCAAACATCATGTGCCGTACACTGCATCACAAATTCCATGGTCTGTTGCTCTTATCTATGCATTCCATGTTTCTTTCTGCTCTTCTTTCTCTCGTCAAAGCATGAGTGCCAATATAAAATCGCGTTTCAGACAAAAACCCGCGCAAAAGAATGCAAACTGGAAAAGATAAATTTATAAGGATTTAAAGCCTATGTTCTTTGAATCTATATCGCTTATGAAAATCTAGAATATAACGTATACTGCAATATTTTCATGTGCGATATTTTTTCAGAATTAATGAAACGTTTGAGACTTAATTCCTGAAAAATATGGCATATGAAGAAAATTCTATATGTTATGTATATTACAGATTTTTCGTATGCGATATAAAAGAATAGACTTCCTGTGTACTTCCTGTGTAGACTTTCTGTAATACTTAATGACAATGTCGGTATTGTTATTGACGTCGCATATTATATACAGTAAAAAAACTCAGCGATAATATAACGATAACGAATTGTCATTAAGAGTTACAAAATACATGCAATAGATTCTAAAAATCGCGCGAACGTTGCAAAAATATGTTGCGATTAGAGTTTTCTAAATTACAAAAAAAAGAATAGGATACGCTGAAAAAAGAAGTTACATTAACAACATTATGTTATATCAAGATTATTTTAGTTATTATATCAAGATTTGAAAATAATTTTCTTAAATCACATAAAATAACACTATTAAAGAAATGTACATCATACTGTTTCAATAAAATTTTATTTGTTTCATTAATAGTGTTACGAATTAACAAATCATTTTAAATTAAAATAATGTTGATATATCATTTTTTTTTTCAATGTATGTATACTTTTCAAAAAAAGATGATCCAGGGAAGCAAGAGGCATAATTTTTTTAAAATAATTAACGTAGATAATTAATGTACTTAATAAAATAAAATTTCTAAAACAATATTTATTGATTCTTATTAAGATAATTTTATAAATATAAAATTATCTTAATAATTTTAATTAATGACCAGAAATTTTATGTCTTCTTCAAAAAGATTATATATAACTCTGGTTGCAACGAGAATGCAAAACGATGATTGTAAAGAAGAGTCGTGACTTTCGGGTTTGAACAGAAAATGGCCGGGGAATTTACCCGTATGCATCGTTTGTTCTTAAATAAACGCTCCGTCATTACTTCGGATAACTATTTACGTAACGAGCAATGTGCGTCGGCGGCTCTGTTGCCGAGGCGAATGAACGAACAACTGCACCACCGGCATGATGCGTCCCGTGCTGGCTAATTAAACTTGCCATTTATTACTCGGAATAATTATTAGGCGCCTATCGCTCTTTTTAACATAGATCTTGTCTCTCTTTCTCTCTCTCTCTTTTTTTATGATTTCTTCTTTCTTTTCACACTTTAACGAGCTATGTATACGAGTGTCATTTTGTGACTTAAAATAGAAACTCTCACGTGTCTCTCGAGCAACTTATTCGTCCATATTCGCGCGAATCCCAAGGTTAAGCTTCTTGCACCGAAATGAAAGAGTCTAGAAGAAATCTTTTTGCTTAAAAAAAATTCCTACTTTCTATATATAAAGTAATAGATATAAGTTCCTCTTTTTTGGGAAGGGGATATTTGTGGAAAATTGCACAGACACTTGAAAGATATATGGTGTTTTCCAGCAAGCGACACAGATTATTTTATCTTTATATAATATTGGAAACAACAAGGAGGTAATAAGTTCAGTCATACTATGTTATCTATGTTTCTTGCTGGGAGACATCCCTTATCTATCCGAGGAAAAATTATCGGAAGTTTGCTACTTTGCTACTTTGAGTATTAAAAATTATTCCTTGACAGAGAGAGAGAGAGAGAGAGAGAGAGAGAGAGAGACTGTCCAAAACTCGATTTAAAAAATTAATTGATTGTTAGAATTCTTTGCGGAATTATTTGAGATTAAAAAACTTTTTATTTTTGCTTTAAAAACTTTTCTTTAAGGGAATACTAGAACTCTGTCAATTAGGTCTATTTTTATAACTAGTGTATACTTATACTTAATATTTGAAGGCGAAAGCGAGATGGAAAGATTTAATATGTCTATCTACTGTAATGACAAAAAGCATATCTATTGAAAATCTGATAATTTCTTAGAAATATTTTGAAAGATTTGGAGCGCAAAGGAAGAAACCTATTAATTTGTGACATGTACAGAAATTTATTTTGTCGACGCAACTTTTGTATTGCGTTTAATCGGCAATCGCCGATCAAGCGCAAGTATCTCATTTACTTTTGCGATCGGTTTCATTTATACTCACGACTTGAGCCGTACAATTCCTTTTTAGGCCGCGTCTGGTTTCTCGGGCGTGAAATATGCATCGCTGTGCGCCCTGGCGTTTTCGTATGTAAATTAGCGAGCCATTACAAGCAATCATTTCGTCGTCGTTCCGCAAATAATTGCATGAACAAGACATTGATAATTAAAGATTCTCTTTTTTCTTCATCCTTGCGAAAGAGTATGCTAAAAGTGTAAAATAACATCAAGGATTTTTTTTTTTCTTTTTTTCTTTACACAATAAGACATGTAAAATTTTACTAAAGTATCTAAAGTTTAACTTACAGATCTGATAACATCTTATAAGTTAGCGGAACAAAATGAGTAGAATCAATTCTAACTAACATTTTTGTTGCTTTTTTATTGCTAAGAAGTTGCGAAGAAATTTGTTCAGTCAGTTTTTTTTTAATGATGTTCCGCTAAAGGAAGATTAGCAGATGTATAACAATGAAATTATATTTTAAAATAACGTAGACATTTGTTGTTGTCGAAATATTCAAGTTTTGAATTAGTTACGAAAGTAAATAATTTCGAAAAAATTTCTCAGCGTGTAGGCAGTACAAAGGTTAAGTATCAGCACAAAATTTATTGCTCGTTTAAAATTGTACGGAGAAATTCTCTGAATTTGTTGCTCTCAAGATATGCAAGTTACGAATTTGTTGCTTGCATATCTCGAGAGCAATAAATTTAGACAATATCTCCGTACCAAATTTGAATGAGCAACAAGTTACTTGTTGTCAAAATAATTATAGGAGTTAGTTGTTAGAATGTCAAAACTTTTCGTATCACTGCCCGGCATATTTCAATTTCCTACATAATTATTCCTCGATTTGTATCTAAAACTTTTACTTCAGCAAAATCATTCTTTCCTTTTATCTGTCCTTAAATAATCATTCTTTTCTTTTATTTGTCCTCGAATAATCATCCTCTAAATTCTTTACTATTTATATGCTTTTTTAAAATCCATATCTATATTTTTATCAGAAATTTCCAATTTTTTCAGTCTTGTTTCCCGAAATTTCCCCTTTAATCTTTTCACCATTTCCGTTGTCATCCTCTGAAACCTCTAGACTCGTAATGTAACTATCTAATCTACAAATACCTCATCGTTCTACATTCTTGAACACATTCGTATCTTTTAGAATATGCGCCGCCGGCTCCGTAATATACCAAAATCTCTTACATCTCAGAATATAAGTTATAGAAGAGAAACTGGTCTCTCTGTCTCTCTCTCTCTCTCTCTCTCTCTCTCTCTCTCTATTTCTCTTTTTCTCACACACGCAAAATATATACATTCATATACATACACATATACATGCTCGTGCAGTCCTTCTCTATGTGTGACTTTGGTTTAAAATTAACTCTCCCTCTTACTCTTTGCGACTCTCGCAGCGAGACATGGCACTCACTGTGAAAATGAAAAAGAAAAATACGGAAGAAAGGAGGAGAGAGAAGAGGATGCTCGCCCTTTTTCCTCCTTCATCCTCTCTTAACTCGTATGGCGAGCATGCCATGAAGATTCCACTGTGCTTCCCGACGAACTGAAATTGCGCGACGCGACGTCGGGCGTTGGTCGCTCGTCGCGACGTCTTTTCAATAGAGACGCCTCATGGAATGCAATGGTCGCATTTTAGAAAAGATATTTTATTTAGATAGATTTTGCTTCAAATTTTTTAACCGTTTTCGAGAAATTCCGCGATATTTCGACAGCGACGACATAAGAATGACATTGACTATAACGCTCGCAGTCTGATTTTATATGTGCGAGACATTTTTTTACACACAAGCTTGTATCTGTATAAGAAACAACAAACAATCTTATCATTTTTGCGATAATACTCTGTAGAATAAGTAATGTCTTGAATGTCAATTTATTTTTGACAGAGGGAGGAGGGTGGGGGATTAAAGGGGTTTGTTAATCAAGAAAGAACCGATTAACTCTATAAATGCGGGCTAAGGAGAGTTTAATGTAGTAATTTACAAGAATTCTACAGCTACTTTTTCAAGCTATTGATAAAGCATATAGAAAACTGTAGATTGTAAGCTATATTTTTCTATTATCCTGTATCGACAGATGGTTTCAACGTGTAACAACTAATAAAAAGGATTGATCTCTACGCGTATTCTTCGAAGTTCATTAGAACCAATAGTAGTTAGAATTTTGTAGAGGATTACGCGATATCGACGAAAGCTGCCGGAAGAGGCGAATCGGAGGAACATCTCAAGCGGATTTTATGTATCGACGATCTCTCGGAGAAGACTTTTGCAAGGTCAACGTCCTGAGACTCAAGACATATGGCAGCGAAACGACGCAGGATATTATTACCCGAAATTATGTTGTAATATAATCGGATTATGGCGTTCTTTGGAGATAATCCACACGGATTCAAAGTGCGTTAGAAACGATCAAGCGCGTGGGAGAGAACCTTGCGAGTTGGCACGAGTTCGCGTTGGTGGCCAAGACTTGGGACGAAATTAAGAACGGGTTGTTAAGCGAACGCTCTGTGCGTAGGCTGCGCTTTTTTCAGCGTCCCTTAACCAGTTTCCACATCAACACATTTTTCCGGCTTCGGCCAGGTGGGCCGACGGACGTTTCTATCAGCTGCTCTTTACGCCTTTCTACGATTTTTTTTTTCTACTTCCCTTCCTCCAGACCTGCTCTCATTTTGTTTCAATCCCGCGGCAGTGGCGAGCCAACATTTTTCACGCGACCATCTCTGCGGAAAACTCGCCTATAATTTCAAATATTCTTGCTCGTTAATCTTAACTTTTTTATAGAGCGACAGTTAATTTTAATTACATTTTTTATAAATTTATTATAGAGAAAAAGATGCAAATGGCCAGCTAATTTTTCCGACAAGTGAAACTCTTTAAGAAACGCATACAGTGTGTCCACTAAATTTATTGTCTCTATTTATGAATTTAGTGCATTAAATAATATATAATATAAATTGATGAATGGTCAATATTAATTAGTGTTATTATATTTCGGCAGTTCATTTAAATTACGGTAGATTTATATAATAAGTACTGATTCATTACGTATCTAAATTACCTATTACGTTAATTAAAATTAATTTGTTATTCTTTAGTTAAAATTGTGTTAATTTGCTGTCTGCCGAGTAATAATAATAATAATAATAATAACAATAATAATGATGATGATGTGAAAAGGATTACTTAATTTATAATTAATATATATTGCATAAATTGTTCTCGTGGAAATTCTTGGTTTCAGAACAAAATTGCCGAAGTTTTTCTAAGTACAAAAAGATCCAAGGAAATACAGTTGAGTTTTAATCGTGCAAAAATTAAAAAAAAATAAATGTATCGAGTATGACAATCGGATCGATTTTTAGATCTTCATTTAATCTAACTGCGACTGTAATATCGTAGTGACAGAAAATTTTTATTACGCCGGAATAGAAATGTCGAAGTCTTTTGTTGTCCTCGTTCTCTCGCCACTGCTGCAGAGTCAAATGTGAAAGGTGAAAAGATAAAATGCACTTGCGAAAAAGCACCCTTCCTTTGTCATGTATTTCACACGAATAGATGTATCGAATGGGTCAATTGATTCGATGATTTCCGAGGTCCATCCAATCAGATGAGAGTAATTCTCCTCCAACTGTCATGTTGGTGCACAGGTGGGTGGTGGCAGTGCGTAGATGGGGCGGGGAGAAAGAGATGGAGAAGGAGGAGAGAGTTGCTCTGGGGGTTCTGGGCTAGATCGATAATGCATCTCTTGGCGGGCGTAGTATCTCTTAGTCACCGGAGGGCGATCGCACCTACGAGGAAATATTCTTCATTCTATTCTGTTGGAGCCACTTCGGCTCGCGAGAGAAGGTGTGCTTTCTCTGTATCGGGATCCGTCTCGCGCGTATCAATGCTGTATGAACGTGTAAAATGATCCGGGGGATAATCACACGGAATATTAACTGAGGTACTCTTCGAAACGTGATAGCTCGTATTCCGATTCCCAAGAACTTCGATTCTCCTCGTTCGATATTTTATACTTCCTTCAATATTTCCACCGCGGACCTACACCTTTGCAGGTACGTACCGTATCGTCTCATTACGTGAACGGTGCGAGTGAGCGTATAGTTTTCGAGAGTAGTAATACTCCTTGAATTATCGAACGAATTTTATTTATTACGCTGGATCTATCTTGTTCCTTTGTCGCGTGCAATTATTGGCAATAATTTCCATAATATGGATGCGGGAACCGCATGTCTTTTTTGTAAGTTGGTAATTATCTGGAATGAGATATTTTCATATCTCCCCATACATCGTTTTCAACAATTCCTTTTGTTTTTAATTTTGCTCTATTACGCTGAAATTATCTAGCCTGTAATAATTTTCATCGAAAATCATCTTTCGTTACTTTTTGCTGAAAGTATTGAGAATTTTATAAATTATTCTTGATGATTACATGAAAATAAAGCTATAATATAATTCGATAATTAAAATATTCGATGAAAAGTAAGTCTAATTCGTAAGAGCTATTTAAATAGATTTTATATTTAACTATGTTTATGGATTGTCAGTTTAGTTAGATCATTCTTAGTATTAAATTCGTTTTAAATAATTTTGAAAAAAAGAATACAAATTTATTGTATAATAGAAAGATCGATAAAAAAAAGGTAAAAAAAAATTTAATATTTAACATACTTGATACTGCTAAACATTGCTATCTTCAGAAAATAACGCAAGAAAATCTGTAAAAATTCAAGAAAGTAATTAAATTATTAGATAAACGTACTTGTCACGTCTATTCATACATAAATACGTGCACACTGAATTCATTTTTCTGAGATGAAAAGCTACGTTGTGGAACTTGGTTTCTCGATTTGATACGATTTAAAAGATATAAAAAGGAAATGATATCAGTGAACACAGTTTTTATCGATAAATGAAAGTAACATGACGTAAGAAATGTAACAAAATAAATTTATTCGTCAATGTGTTTAACTTCTCTTACGCTTATTCCAGAACCTCTTCAGCATGCACTGATCGTAGCGGATAATGTAGCGGACAGCGAGGATTCCGAGGACGAGTGGGATTATTATCGTGCCGATCCGAACAAGCAGGAATCTGCAGTGACAGCTGTTACGGCAGACGAATCCCGCAAAGACGTTGAGGAGCAAAGTGTACAGGAGACCGAGTCTGTAGCGGAAGCTAGCTTGGAAGTTCAGTCTTCGGGAGCAGAGGACGATATTAAATGCGAAGATACATCGAAACTTCTCGAGCCCAATTTTGAGCTTATCGACATTGATGTAAGTCTATCTTGTTACTTTTCTTCGTTGTTAAATATTTATTATTCAGTGTAAGAACACATTTCGAATAACACCATTGCGTTTTCAGATAAGCGACGAAAAAGAGTTGATCGAATTGACTCCAATTTATCCAGATATTCTAGAGGAAGAAAAGAACAATATGGATTTCCAATTGAATCCGGAGGCAGCAGAGTTCGTGCCGTTATCACCACCGTTAGTATGCAATAGAAGCAACACACGCTTGCGGGATTTTGCCATTAGTGGCTCTCCTTTGAAAACAACACAGACGATGGATGATATTCGTGTACCGAGCCAGAGTGAATTCGACAAGGAAGTCTGTCGTCGACCAAAGGAAATAGGCGAGGAATCGCACGATGAAAATGCAGAGTTACAGAATAGTTCGCAAAGTTTGGACATATCCGAGATTTCGTCGACTAAAGCCGAAATCGGTGATGACGAATCCATAATGCATGTAATGTCTACCTCACAGTGGCAGACGGATGTCTCTTCTCAGTGGAACGAAAAGGCTCATGACGATGCAGGTTCCGATTTGGAAGATGGCGATGTCGTCACCAAGGATGATCCCATGACTGTATCATTAACTCCAGCTAGCTTCAAAGCGTTCGAATTGAAAGTTGATTTGAATGCCTTACACATATTGGATGATAGTTCAGATGGTGCTGAACAAGCGAGCACACCACCGCGTTCACCCGAGCCGCCTACGAAGATTGCATACGACGAGGATCGTCCGAATACACCTTTGGAGGACAAGAATTCGATCGATGTCTTATGCGCGTCAACACCACAGCCTCCAGATGATTCTGTATCTATAAATTCTGAAACTGCTAACTCTGAAACGAAGATAAACGAAAAGGAAAGTTTGTTTGATAGCAATCCATTCTCGCATGAAACAGTACTCAGCTGTACTGCGGAAAAGATAATCAATAATATACCAGGAATACAAGGATATGAATCCGATGAAAACGTCCCAAAAGAACACACGGAAACCTTCAAAGAAATTTATGACATAGAAAATTCTTCTGATACAGAAGAGGACAAAAATTTATGTAATAAAGAAGATAAAGAAGATAAAAAAGATAAAGAAGATGAAGTAAATAAAGAAGATAAAGATGCTGAAGATGCGGAAGCTTTTATTATGAGGTCATTGGATGATAGTGCAAAAATGTTAGAAACAGAAAATGTGGAATCCGAAGTGCCGAAAAATCTTCCAGATTCAACAAGTCATTCAGATTTAGATAATGTAATACATACCGCACAACATTATCTCTCAGAACAAAAGTTATTATCAGAATTAGTGAGTTTAGAACACACGGTGTCAGACGAAACGTTACAGACGCAGCTAGACTATTGCGCTGTCAATCTTGAAAATAATGTTCAAAAGTTGGAAAATCTTATTGAACCACTGATCAATATAGAAAATCAGTCAAACCAATCTACTGATTGGACAGATTATTGTAAAACAGAAAAGGTGATGCTACACACTGAAAATTCCGACTGTGATGTATACAAAAATGATTCCTTCTTTGAAAGTAAAAAACAAGAAGACATCGAAAAATTGTGTAATGAAGACAAAGACAGCGATAAAAATGATTTCAAACCGGACAGTACAACCGAATTAATATCATCTGACTCGATACACAAATCTAATTTTATGGAGGAGGAGCTGCAACACGAAAACCAGATGTTTAAAGAATCTGTACCGATAACAATACCAACTAATGAGCCAATTGAGCAAATAGAAGAAAAAGCTGCGGAATTTGTATCGGCTAATGTTGAAGAAGAGGTATTAAAGGAAGAAATTATTTCTGAAAATATTCCTCCGAAACAGAAAGAGATTGAATTGCAAAAGACTGTAGAAGTTCTTGAAGATATCACAACGATAGACAAGTCAAAAGAAGTTACGGAAGTCGCACAAGTATCAGTAGAAGCCGCCATCATTGCAACGACGGCAGCCGTCGTCATTGCGAGCTCGAAAGCGAAGACGGCCACTACAACGAGCGCGAAACGTCCAACAAAAAGTATCACGAAAACAACAACGAAAACAGCAACGAAATCGCCAACTTCGCCCTCTAAAGCGATTAGTACGACTATGCGAACAACTACGTCATTACCAGCATCACAATCAACCTTGAAAAAATCTGCTACAAGTACCGCGACTCGTCCTAAGCAATTAGAAGGATCGACTAAAACGACAGTCTCAAGCACTACCGGTAAAACCATCACAAAGACAACGGTGATTCCCAAAAGTACGACAACAGCGACGAGAACCAGCGCTTCTCCACGGTCCGCTACAACGAGACCAAAAACTACCACCACCACTACCTTGTCGAAAGTGAGTACTCCAACATCGATCGAGAAGAAGTCAACGGTGAGCGGTGACACGAAATTGGCCAGTAAACCCGCCACCACGAAACCAACGAGCACCACTGTTAGAACAACAACCACTAGCACAACCGCAAAGACACTTGTCAAACCGTCAACGACTACAAAAACATCAACATCCAATGTAACATCAAAACCAAGACCCATGTCTGCGACTTCAACAACTAAACCTACATCGACATTAAAGCAGTCTACAACTGGTGTTAACGGTGCAGCGCGACCCAAGACCGCGCCGACTTCTGGTGGCATAACCAAACCACGTGAAAATAAAACGATCACAGCCACTGGGAAGTCGCCGTTGATTGACAAACAGAGTAAAGAGACAGTCAATAAGCAAATTTCTCGTTCTGGAGCATCCGCGCCTAAGACGAGTGCCCGCTCTTCCGTACCTATGGGTACAACTACTGGCATTGCAAAGACTCGCACATCGGTTGGGAAATCGCCTGCAAACGCTTCCGCGATCTCCCCAACGAAGAAAACTTTGACATCGAAGTCTACGTCAAAGACCACCTCCACTACTGTGACGAAGCAAATATCAAGTGAGGCCAAAGTATTGCAGAATGGAATTTCCAAGGAAGACGCCGTCATAACAGCAACGAACAAGCCTGAGGACGACGTACCACTAAAGGATGCGTCACCGGTGAACATGCCGCTCGATAATCAACTGATCGCCGATTGAACAATCGATTGATAAGCTGCGAACTGTCCGCCGAACTTCGCGACAACATACATCGGCCTAGGAATTACATGTCGTCGCGGTGAACCGACATATAGGTTTCTCCTTCTTATTATTGTTTAACGGACAGAGCACGACTGCGCGTCAGAACATCCACTAGAGTAGTGTTTAGGGATTTATACATGCATGTCAAACCGAAAAATTTTTTATTGTTCTTACGTGATGCATACATATGTGACAGAGATATTATATTAGTCTAACAAGAACGGGAGGCATACCCTAAACATTGCTTTTAATAACTGCTGCCTTATCGTAATAAGGATCGATAGTCTTGTTATGTAAATATAATTCGGATGCGTTCTCATGCGTCATTATTTTCAACTGATCCGCGGGCCTGAAATTGTCTGAGAGAAGGCTTAGATGGTGCTCGTGGCGGCTTCTGAAAATAGACTCGGCTCCGATAATGGCAGTATGTTAATCTTTAACGAAACTCGATAAAATATATGGATTTTTTACAATTTTTTAATTTTATATACGCAATTATAATTGATAACGATTACTCGCGACATAATTTTATCGAATCACAAAAAAGAAAAGGAATGGAGGAGAGGGAAGCGTATATTTATTCTTGTTTGTTCCTATTTTTTGAAGTTGAATTCATTGCGAGATATATACTGACTCGTAATCATGATAATGTAATACTATCTAATCTATGTGTACAGCACCCTATGGTTTAATGTGATATATCTTACAGTACTATATTAAATAAATTCGAATAATATGCACTAGAGAAGCCAGAAGAAGTTTATATATGTATATGAACGGAGAAAGAGAAAAGGAATCCAAAGGTTCAGTGAAAAAGAGAAAATTCATCAAAGGAAACCAAAGACATACTGTGTCTTTCTGATATAATATTTTGGTTGCTCTTATTAAATCTTCTCTAACCAAATCAAGATCTTTGGATCCTGCTTTTCTCAGCGCCGATCATCGATGTGGATTGTTGTCGTGTGCGCGCATTTAAAGCTTTCAGACATCGCATAAATCTCAAATCTTCTTTTCTTTTGCGTTTCGAACTTTCACTGTTGGAACGCGCGCTCGACGACGTCTAATACTGTGGAAACTTCGATCGAAAATGGTTTCCCCCCTTTTTTTTTTATCCTGTTTGACTTCCGATCGTGAAATATACTTTCGTCTTATTTTATCAGAATCGATACATACTCGCAATATTTTTTATGTGCGCCCATAACGCGAGCGTTAAATGAGCCTTCCCACAAGCACGATGAAATCAAGGATTAAAAAGACCAGCAACTCTTTTTAAGGTGAATACATTTAATGCAAATAGTGAGTCCATTGCGTAAGCGACTCACGCTATCGATCAGGAATTTTATTCTTGAAAAATATCGCATGTGAAAATAGTAGAAAAATCTATGTTACATATAATGTATACTGTGGTATTTTCACACATTTTCATATACGATTCGAGAATATGTATCCTGTATACACGCACACATATTCGATATGATATGCATTAAAAATGCAGCTCCGCATCAACGAGGGAGCGTAGCTTAGCGTTTCATATGCGCGTTTCGTATACATGTTATTCCGACTTTCTTGTGTACGCGTATTTGTCACCATTTTATTTTTTTTTTCCTCAGAATTCATAATTGAATAAATAAATATTACGTTTGAACAGTGTTATATCCAGCATTATATATACGTCCTCTTGTCCTGCCCGATTGACACCTTGCTGCCTCTCGTCTCGTCTCGGGGAAATGGAGTGAGTGGACAAAAAGAAAAAAAAGTACTTTTATAAATTTCAATCTCTTTAATGGAGTGTAATATTATGTACTGCTATTTTTAAATTAGGAACCGGCTTTACAATCTTTTGTATATACGCTTGGCTTGAATGTCGCTCTCGTTGGAAGATAGGTGCTGAAACGGAAAAGAAGAAACGTGTAAAGCTCGTGCACTTTGTCACCTTGCGTCATTGTCGCACAATGAGAAAAATGTCTGGTTGGACGAATCAGAAGATTCTGATTATATATTAATCAGTATTTCGATTATCTCGATTAGATTTCTAGTAGATTAATCAAAAAATTCAGATTTGTTCATTTTCAACTGGATACAACCAGATATTTTTCTCAGGATCGTTTATATTCTATTGATTATATGATATTGTTTAAATAATTGTTATCGAAATCACACTTACCACAATCATTTCAGTGTCTGTGAATTCGTAATTTCGGATCGCTAAGACACCTGTGGGTAAGGTAGACTCTATTTTGAAACCATTGCTTTCCTTCGTAGTCACATTCTGCGACATAAAACGAATACATAACGATGTAATGATCAACTATACTTATTGCAAAAATAATACCGTTAGAACATATAAGATGTATCTAAATTCTTTAGAATGGAATTTCACTTTACAGAGTGAAAATTGAATCAGTTTTAGAAGAGTTGCTCAATTTTCAAACTCTTTATGAGATTTACTTTTAGAGTACATGATGGCCGTATTTAGTAGAATGCTAAATTAAAAATTGACCGTGTTCTTATTTTGGTTTATTTTGCAACTGAAAGTTTTTCTTCGTACTGATTAGATCATATTTTTTAGATTTAAAAAAATAAATTTATAGATTTAAAAAATAAATATAGTCCTACCTCTCAGCGAAAAAAAAATTTTTAATAGTTGCAAAATAAAACTTCTGAACACTAATTTTTAATTGGAGTTTCTTAGATCTTTTGTATTCTTCAACTATTCGTTGAATTATCTCGCACTTTTGTGCGAGAGAAATAGAAAAAGAAGACTCACTATTTAGCTCGCAAATCGAAAAATCAATGCGAAAAATCAATAATCATGTACTGAGAAAAAATATAATCAATTTTAATAAATATTTAGTTGAATATTGCCAACTAAATATTTATTAAATATAAAGACATATTTATTTGATACAAGAAACATTAATTTGATTTAACAATCATTCTTTTTAATGAACAAATATTTATTTTTGGTAAGTAAATGTTTAGTTGGCAGTTGAACTAAATATTTATTAAAATTATATTTATTAAAATTAACTATTTTTTTTCTCAGTGTGTGAAAGTTGTTTTATCTAATGATTTTCTGCACACGAAGAGTATTCTTTCTAACTTATCTTCTCCGGAATATCAAATCTCAGAATCTCGTAGCTTCTTTGTTACATGGAAGAAGATAAAGTAACTTTAGACGAGCCTTGAATGCATTAGCTGCATTCAACAAAATATTTATTTTATAACTATTAGAAGTTTTCTTCGCTAAAATAGAACTATTCCCCTATAAACCAATCAGCGCAAAAAGAAAACTTCCAACAATTGAAAAATAAATATTCTACTGTAGCCTGTACATTGTTCCAATATAGAAGAATTAATCTATTATATTAATTTTTAAATTTAATATTCATATTTGACGACGTAATGTGATTCTCGCGTGATCCGCGTGATTAACGATTGAAGTAATTCTATTTTTCTTTCGATGAGATCTACCTTCAAGATGAGACCCGGAGTTGGAAGCTGTTCGTCGTAGACCTCTCCAAGCTTGAAAGTAGTGGTGATGGTCTTGTCCTGGCTGATGGTGACCACGACGACCCATTGATCACCGTTCTGTTGGATCTCCACAATCGGCGTGGTCTGCAGGAACGTGTTGATGAGTTCGCCCTTGCCAAGATTCTTAATGTAATCCTCGAAGTTTTCGCTCGACACGAATTGGTACTTGCCAACTATCTGCACCATGATGACTGTGATGATAGCTTGTCACGCGCACAAGTCAGGATCTCAGTCGCTGTCGAAGAAAGACGAACAGCGCGCCAGATCGCACCAGCTTTTATAACGACATCCGGGGGGGATTTCGTTAAGGGATCTCGCCGGTCCCGCGAGAGAGAGAGAAAGAGTGAGAGGGAATCACCGGTCAATCTACGATGATTCCAGACAAAGTATTCGGATTATCGTCGACGGGCTGATAGAGATCGGCCTGTCCTGTCGTTCCATCATCATTGTTGCTGTACCCTTCATGATAGTGGGTGTACACGGGGGACGGAAGAGAGCTGCATTTATTTGCATCTGTATGTACTGGTCTGCTCGCGACTTACATCCTGCGCTGTGACTCAGTGAATTTTAATGTCTTTCTTCATGTCTTAGAAGCATACCAGCATAGAATCAATTTTGTCGTTTATCTTGCGTTAAGCTTTATTTTTGAACTCTAATACTTTATATAATCACTGATCAACTCTTACTATGTAAAGAAATTATTATATTATTTTTATTAAAAATATGAGTTGGACATACAATTTTATCATATATCTTTCGTTTTAAAAAAAAAAGATTAAAAAAAAATACGATTATCATTCGTGTCTTTATTTTGTTGATATTACTGTCTAGAATATATATTGAATTGATAAAGTAATCGCTAAAAGTACACTTACTCCAAGAAGTCTAAATTCCAAGAAGTCTAAATATCAGGTATGAGAGTATCAAATAAATTGATATTAGATATAAAGTGAGGTGTTTACATTGTAAAAAGAAAATAGATTTTGTCGCCGACAGAAGTAATCAGTATTTGCGATCTTATTATTGCGTTATTATTATTTGTAAAATATCAGCAATGTTTCATTGAATTAGAGGAATAGAGCAGTTGCAATTTATTTGGACTGCGTTCTGATAATTATTACCAGTGCTAAAAACCTGTAATATATTATGAAAAAAAATAACATAGTAACAGCATTGTTTTAATTGAAAATAATTTTATTAAATCACAATAACACTATTAATGATGCAAATACATCTTGTTTTGATTGAAAAATTTTATTTGTTTCATTAATAGGCAGTCACTTGATTTCATATTTTCGAATTGCTATTTATCTGAAGCATGATAAAGATGCCGAAACATGTAATAATTTGTATAATTTATATCTAATTTTTACATCTTACATTATAATATATTTATATTTATTTATTCTAATTTTAATGAACCATTGACTTATACACCCTTTAATTTTTTTCATTATTTCATTAATAGTTATAAATTAATAGTTATAAATTTTTATTTATTTAATTAATAGTTATAAATAGTTATAAATTAAAATTATTTTCAGTTAAAATAATTTATTATTTACAGATTCTTAAGATATTTATTAGTAGACTGCGAATATTTATGCAAAATATTTAACTGAATATTAACCATCGGACTGTTTCAGCAGTCGATCGTTAAAAAAGTTATTAAAAAGTAAAAAGGTTGAGATTGCCATCTGTAAATATGTAATTTATGCAAAATATTCAGTTAAGTATTTTGCATAAATATCCGCAGTCTATTTATTAATATCATTGTTAAATGGACGATCAATCTGATTTGAGATTCGGCTTCAGTTTGTGATTGCGTTTCAAATCCGACAAATCATATCGATACGCAGTTTAAGTAAAATTTAAAAAATTAAGAAATTCATTTAGTATTATTAAGCACAAAGAGCCGCTTTGATTGAAAATAGAATTTCTATTAAAATATAAATGCTATTGATATAATATAATTCTTTTCAGTATAGATTTTTACTACTGAAAGTGAATATTGTAATTTTAATTTTAAATGTGTCTTTCCCAATTATTAATAATACTGTAAACGTGCAAACGATATTTCTGCTATTTATCATGAAGAGGACAAAGTTAAACGAACAGATTATATATCGCAGATGATTCTCGTATGGATCGGCTATAATTTGAATAATAATACTTGAGATACAGATTACATTACGTACAAAAAACAAGTTACATATGTCCAAAGTTACATATGTTAAATCGCATCAATCTGTCACCTGTTTGTTAACATTCTTTTTCGATTATAAGAGAGAATGGAAGAGTTTCGCCGACACATCAGCGATCTCGCATGCGGAAAATATATGTCGAAAATGTCTTTATCGTCGCGTGTGTGTTTACAAAAATGTTTATCTAAATTTATCCGATAGATACGAATAATCGAGACACAATATGTACATACGTACTTATATCTCGACTGTAAATTAAAAGAATTAAAAGAATTTCAGTGAGCGAGCGCTTTGCGTTTTGATCGCTAGACGGAATGGTCAATGTTCATCTCTCCATTAGTCATCTCTCATTAATAATCATTGTCATAAGAGACAATGCCGTTTCCGTTTATTAAAGGAAAATGCGTTAGCCTCATCTATAAATGGAATTGATAGAAAAAATTTATTTCTATATTATCGCGTAGAACGTTTTAAAATTCTTCACCCTAATTTCGATAATTTTTCGACGTCGATTTATGATATTTCGGAATCTTTTGGCCATAAAAACAGAACACTCGTAAATTTTTCCTTAACGAAAGACTACGAATAAAAAAAAATTAAGTTTTTCTTCGTATGAGTATCTAGAAAACGATTTCTCTTCAAACTCAAGATTAAACCAAAATTTAAAATTTGTCGGTTATAAAACATAAAATTAAAGAAATGTTTATTCTAAAATATTTTATATTCTAGAATGAGAAAAAAATATTTTCTACATATTCTATATATTTTGTCTAGAAAGAAGAATTATTTTTATCAATACGATAAATATTCAAGAGAAGTAGCCTCAAAAGCGAAGAGGAGCGACAGCTTTTTTTCACTCCTTTTCAACTTCCTTTACTCCAATATCTTTTTTCTTCGCATTCAATAAGAGTTTAACTCCGATCGACAAAATACTGTTATTTAATATCTGCCGGCGACCGACGTAGGTTTACTGCGTTACGTGCGAGAACATTTGATCTCTGATGTATCAGTCGTTATACAGATAAAGAGGCATTACAAGTAAGCACTTGGCCGCAAGCTCTTTGCTTCAAGGGCAAGAAGGAAAGGAGACTCGCAAAGCCGGGGAGAGAAAGAGGATCTGCGGATCGACTGTCTCGCCGATCCCGCCGTTCCAAAACAAGTACAGCCGCATGAATTGACAGTTAATTGCGGGTGATGAGCATACATCAAAGACTTCGACGATGCAATGCGAGGACGCGCTGCTCTGGCGCGTTGGGTTGTCCCGTCACGTGACGTCCCGCCGTCTCATGCGGGATGAATGAGCTTGTTCCCATTACGAACGTACGATTCTTTACGTTGCGGGACGCTCAATTGAATTTATTGTACCTACGTGTATATATTGTCCCGTTTGCCGGTTTGGTTTACGAATAATCGCGCGATCGATGTAGACGACGCTCCCTCGCTCAACTTCGACGATTTTCTCTTCAACCTTTTCTTTCTCAATGTTGCTAAATAGGATGAGTTGTAGTTATTGGTTTGCACGGGATATCGAATATGCGATCGATAAAAATTTCATTAACTAAAAATACTGATGTAATAATTTATATTATTTAAAAAAAATCAAATTAAAGAAGAAATTTGTGAATTTATTTTGAGGAAAGGAATAAATAGAAACACTGTTCTTCGTTTAAGTATTATTTATTATTATATTTAAATAATTAAGTATAATTTCTCTAAAAATAAATTCTAATGATAATGATAAATTAAAAGTCACCAATAAGAGCTAGCGCAGATATAGATAAATGCAGATAAATTTTTTTATTATAATTTTTGAATGAATTATTATAATTCATGATATGCAAACATTTCGTCCAAAGGTTCGGAGATTCAAATGTAAATAAATGCATTCGTTTACGCTTGAATCTTTTGTGGAATTTTACACTTTAAATACAGCAAATTTAATAATGATAAATTTAATAAATAATTAATGATAAATTTAATAATGATAAATTTAACAGTCACAATAAGAGCCAGTGCGGATATTGGTGCGCAGATAAATTTCTTTATTATATTTTTTGAATAAACTGTTATAATTCGCAATATGCAAACGTTTCGATCAAAGTTTTAGGTCCTCATCGATATGTGATGTAATAATTGAATTTATCTAAAAGCACTATGATACATGTCCAATATTATGTCCTTGGAATGTTATAAATATAAATAGTCAATTGATTGAAAGACCAGGAATAAATAACAATTCAATAACAGGATCGATATGTAATTGAAAGATTAGAAATAAATAACAGCATGAAATCTGGATAGTTCAATAAACTATTTTATAAAGATCAAAAACATCATAAAAGGTAAACATTTTCAAGACATCGAGGATCAGAGGATTATAACAAAGTACAAATAATGTAAAGTCCAGTTGGAATGCTGTTCAGAGCATTTTTCCAGTTGGAATGCTGTTCAGAGCATTTCCAACTGGATTTTACAAAAGTTTCAAAATTTTGTATAAAAAATATGTGAAATATATAGATGAAGGATATATAGATGAAATGATCTACTTTAAAAAATAAAACAAGTTTATTAAAATCTTGTAAAAAAATTTCCTGAAAATTTCCGAACTTTTAAGATATTTTGTTCAAAATTCCAAATATATAAAATTAGAAAATTTTTTAATGCAACTTTGAAATAAATTGAAGTGCAAGACTACATATTAAAAATCAAGAAACAAGGAAAAACAGGAATTTCAAGAGAATTATATCTATCATTACCTACAATTAGAGCCGCAAGATCTATAAGATAATAAAAAGTCTATTTTTTATTGCTGCATTCTAAATCGGTGCAACAAATTGGAGTGAAACAAACATAAATTTAAGTAACATCAGATTTTGAACGTTTAAAGAACAGCAAAGACACAAATAACATGTGTAATCATGTCTTTTTTCTTAAGAAAACGTAAGAATCGACAAGATAAGATTCACACTTGATCAAATTATCTATACTTGACAACTTACGGTATAAGATATCGCTAATATCCGTTATTACATAATGTCCATTAGTGTTATATAGAATAACGATTCAATAAAGGCTTTGTTGCTTTTATATGAATATAAGGAAAAGCAATACATCTTGTGTATTGAATCAGTATCAAAGTTCATGCCCGATTTATTATTCAAACATCATTCAAATTGCAATTTTATTAAAAATAGAATTTGTATATGTTTAAAAAAAAGAGCATTTAAAGCTTGAAATTTCGACTTTCGAATGATTACTATATTTTTTTAGTTTATGTGAGTTTTGTCATTTTTACGTATAGAAAACTACGAGCTGAAAAAAATGAAAAATTTTCTTTTCATTTTGTAAATCTATAACGTGTCCAAAAAAAAAATTTGAGAAAATTTTCGACTATCGTAAAAGCTTGAAGCTTTCCCTACAAAATTATTTTTTAAAAATGTTCCTATACTATTTTTTATTACTGAATTATTGCAAATTAAATAAAATGAATATTTTGACTTTGATTGCTCATAACTAACATTCTTTGTTCGAATAAATTCTGAAATTTTGAGAAAAAATGGATTTTTTCCGGTTTTTTCCTTATCATATTTTTCCAGACTTTTTTCTTTTAAGATAATTTTATTTTTATTGTCCTTTATGTCAATAATTTCATTTATGTCATTAAATTGCTAATTTCTTTTACTTTTAAAAATTCTAAGAAATAAAGCTAGCAGGACCAAATCAGCAGAATCAAATCGGATCTATCGGAATTTTTAGTACTCATTTTGTACTAAATTGTACCATTAATGATATTTTTGTACGGCATTTCAAAAAAAATCGTAGCGCTGCTGGCTTAATATTAAGCTGGCAGAACTAATTTATAAAATAAAAGAAAAAAAGAAAAATAATATCAGAAATCAATACGATTGAACTTGTACTATTTGGTGCTGTCAAAAACAATTCTGTATTATCGCACACGGTACAAAAATATCATTAATGGTACATCAGTACACCCGAAAAACCTGTCATATAATAATGCATAAATGGAGATAAATCTTCCATTTATTTGTAAAAATTAATTTAAAATAATTTAAAGCAACATTCTATCATTTCTATCATTTCTATCATTAAATTTATTCAAATATAGGCGAAAAAGAATCTATTAAAAGAATTTTTTTTGGAAAAATTTAATTTTTTTCCACGATTTCATTTTTCCGGAAAATTAAGAACACTAAGTATTTTTTTTGTATTTTTTCGGGAAAAATCGGGAAAATACAAGACTTTTTCCTCGATTTTATTTTTCTGGAAAATTAAAACACTTTAAAAGAGCATTTAAAAAATTTTTTTCATATTTTTCAGAAAAACTCGAGAAGAAAAGGTTTTTTCCTCGATTTTATTTTTCTGAAAAATTAAGAACCTCTACTCATAACTCTATCAAAACCACAATTAAAAAAAATAAATTCTTAAATTCTCTCATCAGATAGAATAAGATTTAGACTTTATTTTATTTTATTTTATTTTTAACAAAAATAGCAGCTGTTTAAAGTTGGAATAATAAATCGGGCACGAACTTTGCACTCATCCAATATTAATTTTATTTATTCCAATGTGTAAAAAATTAATTATATTATATGAATCGACATACTTTGGTATTCAATAATTACAAGTATCCATCTCGATAATCGTCCTAAACTAAAAGACTATGTTAAAATTACCTTCATGATCTATGCCGGCATTCAAATCTTTTATGATCAAATTATATAATGATCAGAAATGGAATGACATATATAGAACGTTTCATGATAAATCGACTTATAAAACCCGATATTTAGAATGAATACGGAAAGCATAATGAGAAAATTTTGCACAAACCATCTAGCACATATCTTCTTGAATGTTTTAATGTTAATTTCTGGGATAATCGATATATGTATATGTATTATAGGTTTTTAGATCACACACAACATAATAAATACCTCAACTTTAGTAAGATTATTTAATTGATTTACAACTGAATTGAATTAAAACATAAATCAAATTAGCATTTTCAAGTTAAAAAATCGACGAAATTGAAAATAAAAATTTGTAAATTTTATCTATGTCGCAATTAAATGATAACATTTTAATGTGTATTTTATATAATAGCTTATATATAATATTACAAAACTTTCTTAGAATTTAACAGGGTTTGATCAAGAAATTTAAGGATGCATATAAAAAATTGTAAATAATAAATAAAGATCTCTCTCCAAATTCATCGAAATGTTCTCTAAGCATCAATTACAAATTTATCAAAAAATTTGTAATAATTAAATTAATAATAATAAAAAAAATAATAATAAAAATTAATGTTGAAGAATTTTAAGCACATTTTATATCAGGTATCTTCATAGTTCCATTTATTTTTGGAGCGCCTATTAATATTCAGTGTATTAATTTTCTTAAATTTGTGTAATCGGAAATACAAGGATTTTTGTAAATTGAAAAACTCAGCGATGTAAATAACACAAGTTCATTCTAAGTAAATTTTTTTTAATTTACTTTAATTTTAAGAATTAGTTTAAGAATTAGTATAATCTTAAGTTCTAATTTAAACTCTCTCTCTCCCTCTCTCTCTCTCTCTCTCTCTCTCTCTCTCTAATTGTGAAATTGCTTAGTAAATACTTAAAAGTTATAAAAAAATTATATCAATTTTTATCGAAAAAACAATGTTCCTAAAATATTTCAAAAATCTATAATTAGATAAACGTGCGGAACACATTTCACATAGTAATACTACGTTTATAAATTAAAAATAAATATTCTCACATGCTAAGTCTGGCAATGCAAAGGAGCTTAGATAACTGATTACTTATTTATTTACACTATTTAGACATCCTCTTATAGATTGAGCAAGCCTAAAGAATTGGGAACACTGTTACCGTTAAGTACAAGGCATTTCTATGTACGTGTGTGTCCACTTATAATTTACATAAACAGAACAATAATGGAATAAAAGCGCCAATGGCTACAAAAACAGGTAACATTATAGACGAATCGTCTATCAAATATGGATCAGGTGTCCTGGGCCCACTCGTATGTCTATTACGCATAGTAATTTCTTCCTCCTCTTCTTGCATACCGTGATAATCCTCTGGATCAGGCGGAATCGGTCCCAATTGTGGTACATCTAAAAATATAATATTAAAAAATATAATACTCACATGAATGTTTTAGCTGCAAACAAATTTTTTAACAAAAGAAAATATACGAACCATCCAAAACACCTTTCACAACAGCTATAGCAT